>NC_133776.1:91967921-91978528 GCF_003597395.2 Chelonoidis abingdonii | reverse complement strand
TCTGACGAAGTGGGTATTCACCCACGAAAGCTCATGATCCAAAACGTCTGTTAGTCTATAAGGTGCCACAGAACTCTCTGCTGCTTTTGTAGCTCCTTTGGTTTAGGTGAGATGACAGTCTGGCCTGTAACTGGCAAAAAAGTTCAATGGAAGACATGCCAAGAACAGAATGCAAAAGATACAAATGCAGAAACGAAAGGGGAAAGAAGTGGGATAAGGGGAGAAAGCTGATTGGGAGTCAAAAGGCAATAACTATTTCATTTAATTGACAGTGAGATATTGTATGGCATTCATGAGTTTCTGCACCCAGTTGTCTACTGGAAGTATGTACAATATTTCTGCTGTAATTCATGAGTCTCAGCCAGTTATCTCTGGTTACATACTGTATTTCCATAGTGAGATCTTATGTATGGATTGTTTGATGGCTGTTGAGTCCGATGTGCAAGTGACAGTCCTGTCCCCAGGTAGGGCACACTCACAAGTAATACATTGACTCTGAGCAGCAGATGCTTTCCTCCTCTGATGCCAGTCATCACAGAGCTTGATCCAGTCCACCTTGCAACGCCTCACTCCATCTAAAGCTGACTCCGCCAACCAGAGCAGCATTCTGCATTCCTTTCCCAATCATCAACGGAGATTCCAAAAGATACTAAATCCTCTTTGCAAGCATCCTGAAATTTGCACAGCAGTCTGCCTCTCTTTCTAGACTGTTCGCGAGCTTCAGAGTACAGGACACTTTTTGGGATACTGTAATCCGGCATTCACTTGACATGTTCAAGCCACCTGAGTCTTTTCTTCCTAATCATTGTTCCCATGAATAACATAGCAGCACAATTTAACACTTGTCACCCTGTTTTGCCATTTTATTTAAAGAATTTTACACAACCATCTGATATGAAAGCTGTTTAGTCTTTCAGTGTGTTTGGCATAAGTTGTCCATGTTTCTGAGCCATGTAGAAGAATGGATAAAACACATCTCATAAATACATATTTTCATTTTAGTTGACAATTTGTTATTGTTCCAGGGTCTGTCTTGCAAAAGACCAAAGTTCCTGGCTGCTTTGTCAATTCTAATAGTAAGCTCACCATTGCTGGTAACAGCAGAGTCAAGGTCAACACCATCTAGATGAATACCATCTAAGTGATATCTGGAACTAGTTATGCAGAGCCTTGCTGCATGATTAGTTGTCTTCAAGTTTATTGCTAGCCCAAAGATTTTGAATGAATCAGAAAACTTGATGATAAAATGTTGTAGGTATCAACACTATGAGCCACAAGAGCTGCATCATCTACAAACTGGTCCCTTATGATGATCTCCTTCACCTCTGAACCTTCTAATGTTAAACAAACCTTTATCTTATCTAATGCTAAGATAGACACCTTCTCAAACATCATAGAAGGCATGTTGAAGCAGGAATGAGAAATATTAAACCATGTGGGAGCCGGTACACAACTCTACTTCACTCCATTGTTGATGTGAAATGAGTCACACTCTGTTTTCAACATTACAGTTCTCTTCATGCTATCATGTAAGGATTTCACAACCATGCTTCTTCAGAACAATGTAAAGCCCTGACCGACTAACCATGTCAAAGGCTTTTGTTAAATCTATAAAAGCCATGTACAGTAGAATATGCTTTTCTCTGCACTTTTCTTGCAGTTGTCTTATACAGAAGACTATGTCTATGCCACGCCTCCCTTTCAGGATAGATTTGCTCATCTCAGGTTTGAAGTCTAGGTAAAAAGGATACAGTTTAAGATTTTTCCCACGATGTTAAGAGAGATACCTCCGTGGCTGTTACAATCACTTCTGTCTCCTTTGTTTTTATAGAGTTGGATGAAATGAGCATCCTTAAAATCTTATGTAACAGTTTTTTCCTTCCAACAGAGTAACAATAACTTGTGCCATATTTGCAGCAAGTCTTTGTTTGCACATTTGTAGAGTTCAGCAGGCAAACAGTCAGATCCTGAAGCTTTGCTGTTGGGAATCTTTTTGATGCTTTGTTCAAGTTCCTCTAGTGTAGATTTGGCATCTTCAAACCCAGGCAATTCGTCTAACACACATTAGTCTATTACAGACTCCCTTTGAGTGTATCATTCCATAGTGCTCAGTCCACCTCTCTCCAGTTGCTTTCTTTATCAGTTATAATATTGCCATCCAGATCTTTCAGTGGAGCTGTCTTGTTCTTTATCGGCTCAATGGCCTTTCTAATGCTCTCATACAGCCATCCTACTGTCACCTGCATCAGCGACCTGTTGGATGCTGCCACAGAGACCCAACCATATTTCTTGAGCACACCTCTTGGAAGCTATTTGAACAACTCTGCGAACTTCTCTTGGGTTGCTGAGTGAATCAGTAGTAGGAACAGCCTTGTGTGTGAACAAGGCAGATCTTTTCCTCTCAATGAGTGGTAGCAGTATTTTGGAATGGTCTACACACCAGTCAATGCTTTTCTTACTACTCTTTCCAAAACTCTTGATTGCTACATTGTACATGCTTTCCTTCAGGACTTCCCATGATTCTAAAGCAGTTTCTTTCATTCCGGTTGTCTTTGTAGTACTTCATTAAAAAGCTGTTTCTTGGCAGCACAAGTCAATATGAGGTTGCATGGCAGTTTTATTACAGTGGATCTTCTTAGCTTAAAATTTCACTTTTTCAGCAGACGAGAGTGGTCTATGTCACAGTCTGCACTTTTTGGAAAGATTGTGTACGTAAGATGTTTTAAATATGTGTGTCTTGTCAGTACCATGTCCAGCTGGTGCCAGTGCTTGGACCTCATGTGTCTCCATGATGATGATGATCTGATTTTACCAGAAAAGGAGGAGTTTGGTCACTGATAAGCTTTGACTGGCACAGAGCTTGAGGAAATATCAGCTGGTATTTTAGTTACTTAGGATTTATAAAACTGACCTATTGAGGGCCCTGTATTGCATTTGACATGTGCGCATAAGCCAAGAAGGGAAAATGACACTTCCTTTTTACATTGTAATATATCTGATTTGGGGTTGGGCTGCATAGCACTTATAGTATGGATATTGCAACAACGAGGCTGCTAGATACAGCAATTTGTGTCAACCCCTATACAGATACTGCACTAGAAGCACAATGCAGCTATTAGGTCTGTACAAGGAGTTGGGCTTTGTATCAGTCCTCCCGCACTTTCTGTGACATACGAACATAAGCAAAGCCATTCTGGCCCATTTAACCAACTATCCTATCTTCTGACAGTGGCCTGTGTCAGATGCTTCAGAGGGAATGAAGAGAACTGGGCAATTTCAAGTGATCCATCCCCTGCTGTCCAGCCCCAGCTTCGAATAGGATTAGGGACACCTAGAGCATAGGGTTGTGTTCCTGATCATCTTAGCTAATAGCCATTGATGGCCCTGTCCTCCATGAATTTAGCTAATTCTTTTGATCCCAGTTATATTTTTGTCTGCACAATACCCCTGGCAATGTGTTCTACAGGTTGACTCTGCGTTGTTTGAAGAAATACTTCTTTGTTTTAAATCTGCTGCCTATTAATTTCATTGGGTGGCCCTTAGTTCTTGTGTCATGTGAAGGGATAAATCACACTTTCTTATTCATTTTCTCCATGCCATTCATCTTTTTATAGACCTTCATCATATTCTCTCCCTCTCCCCCAAGTCATCTCTTTTCCACACTGAAGAGTCCCAGTCTTTTTAATCTCTCCTCATATGGAAGCTGTTCCATATCACTGATCATTTTGGTTGCCTTTCTCTGTACCTTTTCCCATTCTAAAATATCTTTTTTTGAGATGGGGCGACCAGAACTGCATACAGTATTCAAGAGATGGGCATGCCATAGATTTATATAGTGACATGATGATATTTTCTGTCTTGTTATCTATCCCTTTCCTGATGGTTCCTAACATTCTATTAGCTTTTTGCCTCTGCTGCTTCACACTGAGCAAATGTTTTCAGAGCAGTGTCCATGATGATTCCAAGATCTCTTTCTTAGGGTCTAAATTAGCTGTTATCACTCATTTCACTCAGAACATCATCCTTCCATTTGGTTCCATCCTTCCATTAGCCTCCCTTGACCCTGATTTTCTAGGGCCACCCTCACATGTGGCAAACAGGTCATCCCTAAACAGGGCTCCTTAGAACCCGGCAGCCCTTCCATCTTCCTTCACTTGGCTTCTTCTGTCTTGCATAAAATTTTTCTGTTGGACTGTAGGATGCAGAGAGGTATCTTTGACCGGTAGCATGTCTGCAGCTCTGTCCAGGATACTGTAGCAGCTCTTTTCAAATGCCTTGCACGCAGAGTTTTCCCCTGCACAGAGTGCAGACACACTGAAGAATTTTTCCATTTCAAAATTTCCTTTAATTTTATTTGATTAACAAATAAAATGTTTAAAAATGGTCAAAATTGAAACAAAATGTTTAGATTTTATCAAAACAAAATGTTTCATTTGACTCAATTTTTTTTCTTGTTTTCAGTTTGACTTAAAACATTTTTTTTCCAATTATTTGAAATTGCCCAGCAAGCTGAAAAATCAGTTATTTGCCCACTCTAAGAACAACACATCCTGCTGCAGCTTATGTGTATGTCTTCAAGGATCCATCCTATTCTCAACAAGATCAGCCTCTGGGCCAGTGTTACACTTCTCTCTATACAGCCTTTGTTAAAATGGGGTATACAGGTTTACAGAGCACCAAACAGGGAGGTTTCCACAAACACTCTGCCCTTTGAGGAGGATGCTAGATTTACAGAGTGAGGGGCTGCTTTACTGCAACTTCTGGAGGCTTGAATAGAGACAAAAATACCAGTTGTTGTTTTTTTTTTTTGATGCACGTTTAACTGTACCAGTGTCTGGGACCGATGACAAGGACCCTAATTACTGTGGTATCCTCGTGTAGATGAGCGGACTTACCCCTGTGGCGCCTCTTGCTGGTGTCTTCTGGGAATTAGCTTGATTCCAGCTCCGGAGCACTCTCTGCAGGCTGGTGATCCACCTGTCCTCTGGCCCCAGTGTCCCTCCCTGGACCCGATGCCCTTTTACATGGGGTGCTACCACCTGGCAGTAACCCCTTTCTCTCACGGTCTCCCCTCCCCAGGAAACCCTCACCCTCTATCAGTATATGGCTACTCCCAGTCATTGTCTAGCCCCATGCCCTGGGGCAGACTGCAGTATCAGCCTACTCATCACTGGCAAGCAGGGTTTGGACCTGCTGCCTTGGCCTACCCCTGGGCTGCCCTCTGCAACCCCCAGTACCTATTAGCCCAATGCTAGGCCGCAGCCTGAGGCTTTCCAGGCTGGAGCTCCCCAGCTCTTCTGCCTTTCCCAGCCTTGCTTCACTCAGGTACCTTGTGTCTCGCTCCCTGCAGCCAGGCCCTTCTCCCTCTTCAAACAGAGAGAGACTGCTTGCTCGTGCCTTCTTTACCTTTATAGGGCCAGTTGAGTGTTTGGGGCATGGCCCCCACTGCAGCCACTTCCCCCAATCAGCCCAGCCTAAAAGCTGCTTTCTCCAGCCACATTCCCCTCCCAGGGCTGTTTTTACCCCTTCAGGGCAGGAGCAGGGGTCCACCCTGCTACACCTGGGCATTGTTGTTTATTAGATTCATCATTTCATCTCTTTTGGATGGCATTCTCTAGCTTTCGGTAAACTTGTCTCTGTATTATTTCTTCTAATTGTAGTGATTTTCTTCATATCCGCTCCCAAAGACATCTTGCCTGAAAAGTTCTCCTTCCAGGTGCTGTTTCTGAATCATCAGTTCCTGCCTTTCATTTTCATCTGATTTTGACCATTCAGACATTGCCATGGGGATTCGGAAATGCAGCTGAGAAAATATTAATAACACTTGTTATGATAGCTGGAAAGAAAATCATACTGATGTAATATTGAATTATGTTATCCTTGTTTCCACCCTTCTGATGGTTGACTTCTGCACTTTGATGCATCTCCTACCAGCAAAAAAAAGCATATTTACATAAGGGAAGTCAGATCTTTGGAGCATTGAGATAGGGACTGTTGTGAAATGATAAGCATCTCAGAGACATCAAAATTTTAAATAAACGTGCTGGCCTGTTGAATAAAAAGATGCACATGCATATTTAAAGAATTTGTGGCATAGCTATTGATCACCCCAACTTGGGGGAGCCTTTAGTTTTGTAATGAGAGGAGCACTTCATTTTCATCTCCATTAGCTGAGTCCTGTTGGAGATGGGCGCTCCTCAATTCTATAGAACCACTCCCAATAAGACCCAATGTCTATTCTATTACTCTATCATTGGAAAAAGTACAGTAATATTCTTCAGACCTCAATAACCAGTCACCCTTCTGGAAAACAACAGAAAGGATGGTGTATTTGGGGTCAACATATACGATTTAAAAATAACCCTTCTGGAAAGATCCTGTAGAATTTAATAGAAAATGACTTACCTTTCTATGGTGCTTTGAACTGTCCTGTAGAATGTAATAGATGTTCATTTTCCTACTTTAGCATTCTATAGAATGGTGAAAAAACCTATAGAAGGGATGTTTATTCTCTATTCTTGCATCAGAAGTATAAGTATGAGTAACAACTATTCCTATATTGTATTTCTCCCTCTTGCTCACACATTTATTACAAATCTTCATACTGATATCTATGGCAAATAGAGATCTATAAGTATCTAGGATAGGCATTTGTAAATGAAGATTCAGTTATTAGAAGGTAAGTAGGTGGGTGCCAACTCGGAAATTATCAGACGTTCCAGACCAATGTAATCCCAGAAGCATCACTCAGGTAACCTCGTCAATGTGATCATGTGTTCCCATGGCATAAGAGTAGTTAAGTTAAAATATAGTATTGTTTCCCTAGAGAGAAACAAACGATGAACTAATCAGCCGGCAAGCCTGCGGAAGGCAATCAAGTTATTCACTGGACCTTGCAGTGAGAGTCCCAGCCCAGCTGTTTGTCATCCTGAAATATATTATGGCAACCTTCTGATGGGATGCTGAATTACCGGTATTTTGACAAACTGCCAGACACTCTACCTTGTCCTGTTATCCCGCTCTCTCAGATGGAGTGTTTCCTCTACAACGTACTCTGGGGAATCTAGTGAACTGGATCCATTCTGGAAAAGGAAAACAGGACTCTGGGTGCTGTAGCTGACCATGTAAACTTCTTAAACCCCCTTCCTTAGCCTTCAGCAATTCCACTCAATGAACCAAAATGACCAACTGTCCTGAAACCTTTGGGCCTGAAACATCCATCAGCTCCTCAAACATAATCTCAGTGTTGCCAAACCAACAAAGGCGAAGGAAAGAGTACCATCCTCGCTACTACCTGTTTCTTCTTCCCATCAGCTCTTTCCTTTACTCTCCCCTCTTTTCCTCGCCTGCTGCTTCTCCTCCACGTAACCAGAAGTGAAAGGAGCATAAGTTGTTCTACTGTTACGTCTGCAGCTTCAGACAAGAACTCAAGCAGATCACCTTCGAGGGTGCTACTTCATATCACAGTTCTGTATAATTAAAAGAAAATTGGTACTACCAACACTACTCAAGGCTCTGTACATTTATTTTTATTTCCCATTATAAAGCTGTGTACCATTCATCGATATTGTTCTAACAACTGGCTCTGTGCTGGAGATAACCGATTCATAAGACTAGCAAGAGCCATCTTTAAAAGCCCCAGTGGCAGTATTAATTCCCAGCATAAGTGAACTGTTTCAGCTGTAAACTGCAATCAGCTGCAAAATCTTATCTTTAGTAAGGTAATAAAAATCAATTATGGGGCAACTAATGCAGAAAGGACAGCAAAAGGCAGGCATTTAAATTGGTTAAAAAGTAATGAGAAAGGAAGCAGACAGACTAAATAACATCTGTAATTAAACGAGCCAAAGGAAGCTCTAACTTGAATGTGCGGCCTTTACAGTGTGTGGGAATGGGAACAAATATGTATATATACACTAATTTACATTTTAAAGCTTTTCTGGCTTTAACAAATGAGTTGCTGCTGTTGACAGCAATGTAAATATTAAAGTCCTAACAATAAAGAGAATATTTCATAGCAAGATCGGTGACCAGGGGCAGAGAGAAAGGCTATGGATGATGAAAAAAAGGCAAAAAAATATTTATTATATGCCTCTGCGTGCATGGGCTCAGGTGCCCTGGCCAATGAGTTAGGGTGGGGTTAAAACTCCAGTGTGCTTTTCTGAAGGAGTGAGCAGGTGAGTAGCCTGGCTACTTAACACTGCCTTACTAAAATATTCATCTATTATTTAATACACCAAGATAAAGACACAAAGTCAAGGTTTCTGATCTTCAAGGATTCATGTCGTATAAAATATACATAAAATAATCCTATGACCCTGTTTTCATATGTCTCAGAAACTCCTTTTGGGACTCTTTAAACCTCTTGTTTTTCCCACTTAATTTGTGTGTAGTCTCCAAGAATTATGAATTTGTTTGGCAAGTTACTGTGTACAATTAGATCTCTGTTTACTGACAACAGCCAGTCCAGTGGAGTGAATGTTCAGTGTTTGGAATGAAGAGAAAAGTTGAAAGAGAGTAGACACTATCAAAGCTGCTTTTGATCTCAGTGAGTAACAGTGACACTTGTTCATTGTTTCATGATAAAAATCATTCAGAATGCTGGGGGGGAGTCCTTCATTCTTTTATATGTTCATATATTACTGATTCAGGAGCCAGCAGTAGCAAACACTAGTTAAGACACTCTCTCTTTTAAAAAAAACAGTTTACTTTTTTCTTTTGGAGGTGGACTTCATGACCCAAAAAGATGTCACCACAAAAGTATCCTGATTTTTTTTAAATATGGTGACTTTAAAGGTATGTAGATTATTAACATCCTTACCTTCCAAGGACTTGAGGGCACGTGTTTGTTCTCTCTCTCTCTCTCTCTCTCTGGACTAGCTATGGTTTGAAAGGACTGAAACTGAAATAAAAGCAAACAATGCTAAACATATGGTTCAGCAGAGGGCCACTGTGGTGTTCATAGGAGCCTATCTCAACTGCCTCTCAGCACACGGAAGATTACCCCAGCAGTGATTCCTCAACCTAACCAGGCTGATCACGATCACAGACATCCGCCAGGACCTGCCTACAACTCCTTGGGCATATGGCTGCTACAGCTTATGTAGTCAAACCTGCCGGACTGCATATGAGATGCCTACAGACCTGGCTCTGCACTTGCTATACACCACACAAGCATTCCCTCCACTGTGCCCTGCAGAGTAAAGGACTCCCTCAAGTGGCGTATGCAACCTGAAAACATCTGCTTGGGGGTCCCATTTCAACAACAAGTTCCCCCTATAACAATCACCACGCAGGAGGCATTTGAATAACACCACCATCCAGGGATGCTGGTCCCCAGAGGAAACCAACCTACATATAATCATTCGAGAGCTCCGAGCAGTCAGAAAAGCATGCAAACACTTCCTTCCACTTATCCGTAAGAATACCATCAAAGTCCTCATGGAAAACACAGCTTGATGACCTCTCAAGGTCCTTTCCAGTCATAGAATCTATGAATCATTAATAAAGATGTTATGGATGTGGGTCTCAGAGCCACACAGAATTAATGAGTTAGAGTGTTGGGATTTGAGGAGCTCTGCACCATCACACAGCAGCAAGAGATCCTGTAGCAAGGGCCACCCTCACCTTGCTCAGTACACTTGGGAGAGTTGGCAACACTAATTGTTACCCAGACATTCACTGGGAAGGGGCAAGGGGAGTTCAAAAATTAGAAGCCCACCCAAAAGCACAATATATATATATTTTTAAATCATGATTTTGGGGGGCTAATCTCATGACTTCTTGGGGTTCTGACTCATGATTTTTTTTTAACTTTCATGGGTTTTGGTGATATTTGTTTCTGCCTCTCCTAAATGTAACAAATGGTTGATTTTTTTTGAATGAGTAGAAGCCTATACTTTCTGTGATGACTTCCATATTTCATCAGAGTTCAGAGAAAAAGTTTGAAAAGGCACTATCTAGGACAGATCTGTGCCACTAGCCAGTGGTTTTAGTGACTCATTACATGTGGGTCTCATCCTCCATGAAATGAGTACTTGTGCGTGTGTGTATTAGGAATTGGAAACTAGTTGTGGCTGTGTTTGGAACAATTGTTTAGACTGATAGGGTTTTGCATTAAGGACTAATGAAATTAAAATGAAATATTATTTTGTGTGTATATTTTGGTCTCATAAGTTGGTATGGATTGTATAATGAAGTTAAAACAAATATTACTATACAAATATGAACACTCTTGTTTAATACTTTCCTAGAGGTATGCAGAAAAGCTTATTTTGAGTGACATGTATTTCATATTTCATTATATTGTAAATTAAAATCATGTAAAAATATCCAGAATGTGGCATGTGCGCATTGTCATTCTATATACCGAACTAAATAAACTATTACATATTTGATAAGAAATAGGTCACTTTAAAGATATCTGTTGGTGACAATTTATTTAGAATCCAGATATCTCTAGTTTAATTATGTATGTTTAATTTCTAAGAGCTGTGTTCTGGTCCTTGTTGTGGCAAATTGCCAGTACTGTTCTGCTGGGTCTCGCGCTTTCTCTTCTCTGGGGTAGGTTCAGGGCGCTATTGCTTGCCTCTGAACCAGTTCTTAAT
>NC_133776.1:91889280-91967821 GCF_003597395.2 Chelonoidis abingdonii | reverse complement strand
AGCTGTGGCCAATTAGAGCACCATCCACTTAGAGAGCAGCCTGACTCAGTGAGAGCAACCTGACTCAATTAGAGACTTGAATGCGCTTAGAGACCTGACTCCATTAGAGCACTGAATCCAATTAGGCACCTACTCCATCATGGGATTATAAACCTGCCTCCTCAGTCAGACAGGGTGTAGGTAAGTTGAAGGAGAAGAGGTTGGATTGGAGCAGAGGCGCAATTGCAGAAGAGAAGAGTTATGTCCAGAGAGAATAGAAGGTTTGCGGAGGCTGCGGTGGAATTGGAGCCCAACAGAAACTCTAGGTAAGGGGCACCACAGCTTGTATAGAAGGAGAGAGGGCGAGAAGCCTTCAATCAGCTGACCGGGCTATGGAGGGAAGTACGCCAGGGAAGAAACCGCTAGTTCAAGTGGTTCACACCCAACACCCAGGCTGGGTTGGGGACCTGGATGTAGAGGGCAGGCCCAGTCCCCCTCTCCTCCACTCCTCCTCAGGACACTAGGGAGTGATCAAACACTGGTTAGAGGCCAAGCAATATGCGCCCTGAACCTACCCCAGAGAAGAGAAAAGCGTGAACGACCAGCAAAAGTACCGGCAATTCTGCCCACGTGGTGTCAGCAGTGGGTCTCGCGCTGCGGACATAGTCCAGGGGAGCATAACGCTCCACCGCTTTAAGATGGAGCAACGTGGGTCAACGGCCTCTACATGTCCACCAGCGGCGCCAGCAGAGACAGGTCATACAGGCACCCGCCACCAGAGGCGACTAGAATGCAGCAAGAGACTAATCAGCTGCTGCTAGATCACGGCTGCTCAGGACGAGCCCTGCTGAGAGACCTAATAAGCCAGAATGAAGACCTTATGGAACAGAATCACACGGGGAAGGGGACGCGGACATACGGGCTAGCATTATTACAAAAAATGAACAGGGAGGATGAATGTGGAAGCATACTCCATGCTTTTGAGAGAACAGCCCTGCGGGAGGCTGCCCCGAAAGAATGGTCTGGTATTCCTTCTCATTCTCTGATGTGGGGAAGCCGCAGAAGGTCTATTACGATATGTCGCAGAAGCGCAGAAAACTATTCAGCTAAAGGCAAGATCCTGGCAGGTTGGAGTGACAGAACGGCACTACGAGCCCAGAGGTTCCAATGAACTGTGATATTGGAGACAAACACCCGAACGGCAGTTGTTAACTTTTTTTTTTGAAAGAATCATCCTGACCCGGAAATGGTGGCGCCTAAAGCATAGTTCTGAGGAGATGATGGAGGTACTAATATTGGGACGGTATAACTGGCGGGGTTACCACAGGACATCAGGCCTTGGGTGGTCAGAATGACCTCTACTATGATGAGTTGGTCTCCCTCGTGGAAAGACAACTGGCAGCCGCGAACTGTTCCGATCCAAGCGGGGAAACGGCAACCCGGCAAGAAACCCCAAACCCAGGCCGGACTGTCAGAAATCTAGAAAAACCATCAACCGGGAGGAAACGAAGTGAGGAATGGTCGAGGCCAGAAACGGGACTGGGGGTTTGGAAGAGTGTGGGGGGCCGGCCATAAAGCCCGGTAGGGGGGTATAACCGGAATGAGGGACGGTGTTATGATGTGGGGAATTGGGGGATATAGGCAGCCATGTCACAGGTGCTAAGCAGTGTAATCTGGGGAATTAATGGGGAGCAATGTGGCCGGCATACCTGGTAGGGGTGACATTGACTCACATGGAATTTTACCAGACCAGTAAAATAATGGGGTAAAAAACCATAGCATAATAGAATTGGGGATGTGCTGTCACGTTGGGGCTCGGGACAAAGTTGGTGGGAACTAGACCAAAAACTAAACATCGGTCCAAAAGCACAGGGGTACATGCGTACATGGACGTGAATGTTTTCCTTACAGTCCAGACGATTGAAATCCAGGGGAATAGACACCAGAGTTGCTGCAGGAGTGCCCCAAGCTCCCTTATCCTGTTTGGATGGGAGATTCCTGGGTTTTGAGAAACTTACCGACCCCGATTGAGGCAGAAGAGGGGTGCAAACCCCCAGGTGAGACAGAGGCAACTAAGATAGGCTCGCCCAATGTTCTGAATGCTCCCAGAATGTGTTCTCTATCCCTGGAAAACCCCGGCAGGGCTAAGGCAAGAACGAAGGGCGCTAAAAAAGTTAGGACCAGGATCTCTGGCACTAATAAAAGACTTCCCTTTGGGTAGTTCTAGTTAATCTAAAGCAAACCTTCCTCCCTTGGCAGGGAATAAGGCCCCCTGCTAACACTCTTATGCTGCCCTCTGGCCATGCTGTATCACATTGTATATACATAGTAAATATTGCTTTTTCTCTGAGTGTAGCCCCAGAGTATTTCAGTGTAAGTAAGGGTGGCAGCAGAGGACGCCAAATAAATTAGTCACAGTTTATTTTAAAGTCTTTTTAATCTGTTCTTTTAACCACCCCCCTTTTTTTTTTAAACAATGGGAAAAAATCCATATTGTGGGGGTGGCAGCGTATTTATAAATGTAGCTGCTTTTGTTACTAGGGAACCTTGCTAAGTCAGCTAAGCTTAGCATAGCAGCAACTTGTTCTTCCCTTTTGCTCTGTCATTCTCCATCTGATTTTAGGCACCTAATGACCTAAAGTACTTTACTGAAACAGGAATAGTTTGTAGTGGTTGCCTTCAAGTTTTGGTAATGGGAGAAAATATTTCTAACTCATGCGTACCTCATGCTGTTTTCAATTCTGCAGTAAGACAAAAGGAGAAGCTAGTTCAAACTGTTCTTTAACAAACTGCAAATTACCAGTATGTTGGAGTTAAAAAATATCTAGGGATGTTTTAGCAAATCTCGGTGTGGGAATTATACAATACCAGCCCAGATAGAGCAAGTGGGATGTTTCCAGATTTGGCGCATCTTTAATTTCAAGTAAGTCCCCATCACACCCCACCGCTGACCCCCAGCTGTCTTGTGACTAGTATGAGGCCATATTATATAGGATTTTTGGCTAGGCACAGATTTGTTGTTGTCTACACTGCAGCATCTGGGACAGAGCACAGAATCTTCTCTTCCAACAACACAAATCTCCACCACTTGTAGAGAAGAATAACTTCCATTAGCTGTACCAGTGTTATGGGTTTTAATCTTCTCTCATAGCGTTCACTTGTCACTGAATTGGATTGCACAGGACAATCCAAATGCTGCCGTAGAAATGGTGAATTGATTCAGACTCAGCCTATTTGACCATATCATAATCAATGTGTTTACAGGGGTGTTGAGTCAAAATAGAGTCACTACTGACTGAAAAAAACTGGAAAGGATTTTGAGCTACCAAGTAATTTATCATAGTTAATTATTCATGGACAAGGACTCCACTATACTGGGTGCGATACAAACACAGAACAAAAAGACAGTCCCTTCCCCAAGCATTGTGCAATCTAAGTATAGGACTAGAGGCAACAGATGGACAGAACAATGAGGAGAATACAAGGAAACAACAAGATGATACTGGTCAGTGTGATAGGCTATACTTTTAGTGCACAAGCAGCTTAACCATTGTCAAATGTGATTTTTTTGTAGGTATCATGTCAAAGAAGAGTTTTTAGGAGGGAATAGCTCAGTGGCTAGAGCATTGGCCTGCTAAACTCAGGGTTGTGAGTTCAGTCCTTGATGGGGCCAATTAGGGATCTGGGGCAAAATCAGTACTTGGTCCTGCTAGTGAAGGCAGGGGGCTGGACTCAATGACCTTTCAGGGTCTCTTCCAGTTCTATGAGATAGGTAAGGAGGGATTTGAAGGAGAACAGTGAAGTGGCTTTGTGGAAGTTTATAGGGAGCTTCTCTCAAGTGTGAGAGACTGCACAGGCGAAAGCACAAAAGTGCTTGTTTGAAAATTTAATAAGTGGATGATGAAGGCTGCCATTGGACAAGGGAGTTGATCTTCTTAAACTAAATGAAAGATGATAGGTAGTGTGGGAATAGGTCATGAAGAGCCTTTGAAGTGAAGACAAGTAGCTTATATCTGATATGGTTTGAGAATAGGCAGGCAGTAGAGGGATGCAAAGTGTGTGGTAGAATGGTCCAAGCAATGAGACTGGAAAACGATCTTTGCAGATGCACTCTGAATGGAAATGAGTGGGACAGGCACCTAGAGAGGCTCGCCCAGTGGTGAGCAACCTGCAGCCCATCAGGGTAATCTGCTGGTGGGCCGCAAGATAGTTTGGTTACATTGACCATCCACAGGCACGGTCAACCGTGGCTTCCAGTGGCCGTGGTTCAGTGTTCCCGGCCAATGGGAGCTGTGGGAAGTGGTGCAGGCCGCAGGGATATGCTGGCTGCTGCTTCCTGCAGTTCCTATTGGCCGGGAACAGTGAACCACAGCCACTGGGAGCTGTGAGTGGCCGTACCTGCAGAGGGTCAATGTAAACAAATTGTCTCATGGCCCGCCAGTGGATTACCCTGACGTGCGGGTGCAGGTTGCCCACCACTGGGCCAGACAATAGATAGTCATTTCCAAAAGTGGCAAAATGTGACATTAAATTAAATGGGCCTGATTTTCCTCTCACAGCAGTGTTAATCAGGATTGAAGTAATTGCATTCAGATGAGGCTGAATTAGTAGAAAGCTGGTGTAAGTGCAATAATCAGGACAAATGAGTCTCTCTCTCAAAACTTCACACCTACAAACTTGATTGAGCATGCAGGCCACAGGAGCTGATAGTACCTGATAGAGAAAATAAATGGTATGTGCTCTCAGCGGGAATTGGTATATGCTGTCAATCATAGGACTATCCTTTAATTTTGTGTAAAGTATTTCAGCTAGTAAACTGCAGTGGTAAACACAACCTGAAGTAATGGCTTTTGTAGACTGGAAGGTTCCCCCTCTCCGCCACCGCACCCCCAACAATGACTGAAATTGGAAGTTAACCAAATTAACCAAGTTAACCAAAGTTAATAAAATTACAGCTCAGAAAAATGACACTTTTTTCCCACTGACATGTTTATTGCATTACACCCTGTTTATGTCAGCTTACTGAAGTGCTGTTGTAGCCTATTGGTCCCAGAATGAGAGACAGAAAAGGTAGCTGAAGTCATATATTTTATTGGACCAACTTCTGTTGGTGGAAGGGACAAGATTTCGAGGCATGCAGAGCTATTCCTCAGGTCTGGGGAAAGTAACCAAAAGTGCCTTCGCTAAATACAAGGTGGGATTGTTAAGCATAAGGAGTTCATGCATGCTCTGGGAAACCCCTTAAAATGAAGCACTCTGTATCTGACCTCTCATTCCTCTTCTTCAGAAGAAACTTGCATAACACCTTCGAAAGATGAGCCTGGGAACTTAAATTCATAACTGTGCGTGCCCCTACAAACCATGGATTTAACAGACATTGGTTTTATGGCTCATCAGAACAATTGGTGTAACACCCTACTGCCTGCTATTTATTGCACACTTCATGTTAAATGGTGTCCTACAACATGTGTGAACTCCTTATGTTTAACAATCTGTCCCATCTTGTATTTAGCTTCTACACTCTGGTTACCTTCTCTGGTTCGGAGGAAGAGTTCTGTGTAGCTCAAAACTTCTCTTCCACCAGCAGAAGTTGGTCAAGTAAAATATATTACTTCACCTATCTTTTTCTCTCTATCAGCTTGCGTCAGTCATGAGCTGCATTGTCACATTAACTGGGGTATGGTGCACAGCAACTTGAGATGTTAGAAATGTAAAAAAAAAAAAAAGAAAAAAGTAATTAAACTGTGATTCCTTTAACTAAACCATGAAGTGTGAGGGTTTTATAACTCTTAGATGTCAGGAGGCATTAGCACTTAGCAGAGCTGGTGGAAAAGAATTCCTGTATATGTAAGTGTGGAGTTGGCTGTAATTACTTGAACTTTTGGGGATAATTACTGACTAGAGATCTGGGTCTTTGCACTGTACATCATTATGATCTGTGCATATTGCCAAAACATAACAGCACACAATAGTGTCAACTAAAATTTCACTTTGCTTGTCTCTTCTGTTTATAAGCAGTGTGTGGTAGGTCATATTAAGAGATGCCTTCACAAAACCAAACTTGGGTATCTAGGTGCCTAATCCTAGAAGGGCTAAAGGGGCAGGGGCTTGTTTTCTGTCCCCTGAAATGGGTACTACTCCCCAGCAACTTTATATGGGGATATAGACTCATAGACTTTAAGGTCAGAAGGGACCATTATGATCATCTAGTCTGACCACCTGCGCAATGCAGGCCACACGTGCTGTGAGAAACCATGTTTGGCAATTTTCATTGTAATTAAGATGGAGAATGTTCTCAGAATTTCATGGGGCTCAATAATCCAATATTTTGGGCTGGTTTTATTAAATTAGTCAAGGGTGTGTGTGTGTGTGTGTCAGGGTGTGTGTGTCTAATAGTGTGTGTGTGTGTGTGTGTGTGTGTGTGTGTGTGTGTGTGTGTTTATAAGAAACCTCTTGATGCTGGAAAGTAGAGGTGACTTGTACATCCTGCAGATGTGCTGGTCAGAAATATCTAAAGAAACTGTGTTTTTATTTCCCCTTCACACTCCATGGTGCTCGTATAACAATTGAATCCTGGACCTTACAGAAACGGTGCCTTTCACCAAAACTGCAACCCAAGGTTGCAAAAGGAGGTAAAGTCACAGCCTGTGTGTGATCTCCAGACTTCTGGTTCAAGAAGAGAAAAAAGTTCCACAGATTTATCTTTTGCTGACTTATCCCTTGATCCCACCACCTATAATACTGTCAACCATTAGTAATCATTCTGGAATGGTATCACAGTCCTAATCCTATAAAATTCCTCCTCTCCTAGAGGGAAGGAGAGCCTTTCATTATCAGAACTCAGTATTACATATTACTCAGTCGAATTTGTTCAACAGACAAGGCAGAAGGAATTTTAAAGGACCAGGCATGTAACTTGCATTATTTTCCCAATAATGCAGCATATTGAAGGTTCATTTATCAACTGACTGTTTTGTTTTTTAATTATCTATATTTCCAAATTGGGCTTCTAAGTGTAAAATTCACTGGTATTATCTTAAAATATTTTGTAGGCCAAATCTGGTATCCTCATTCGAAAGACCAAAAGTATCGAGCCCTTCATCTGCAACACTTTTTTCTTCTTTCATCTGAATTTTTTTATGATGTCGCTAGTTAGAATTACAATTGCATCCAGATTCAAGTGTTTAAACTGTACACTCATATCTAATTAGCAATCACTCTCACATGCAAAACCTTCTAACTTACTTGTAGAGTCACAGAGCGTAGCCATGGTTGGGAATGCTGAAAATTAAATGTTTCCAATAAACATTTAATTTAGATTTAGTAACTGATTGATACAGAAACATTTAGGGTGGCTAAAATGTTTGCTGGATGGGGAAGAAGCTATTAACTAAAGCTATTCAGCTGGTTTGTCAGAAACTGAGGACCTGGAAATGTGAGTATCAAATGAGGATATGGGTTCTACATGGATTCTCGGCTAATTATGTTAGTATTAAAAAGGGTTGAAACTGTAAAGCTGAATCTGCTATGGAGGGGTTGCTAGATTTTCTTTAGAATTGATAGGACAGAATAAAGAAACTAGATTCTATGATTGACTAAAGTTGTCACTTTGCTGAAATATAACATGATAGTGTTTAAATATACAAAATTCCTCTCTCACATGGGTACATCTACTCAGCAACTAGACACCCGCAGCTGAGCTGTGCCAGCCAAGTCGGGATTGTGGGGCTAGGGCTGCGGAGCTGTTTCATTGCTGTGTAGATTTCCAGGCTCAGACTGGAGACCAGGGTGAGGTGGAAGGGTCCCCGAGCTCAGGCTCCAGGTCAAGCCCGGAAGTCTACACAGCAATGGAACAGCCTGAGCCCTGCGCAAGCCTGAGTTTGCTGGCACAGGCCAAGTGCAGGTATCTAGTTGTGTAAGAGTCTCATCAGTTTCAGAAGTAGTGAAGACAATACTCGAGAACCTGAGCTGAAATCCCAAACTCTGAAAATTTGTGTCCAAAATCTGAGCCTGAATTTGAATTTTGCAAATCTCTAGGGCTAAAACTGAGATCCTGGAGTCAGCTACTCTGCCCTTCTGATTCTAAATTTAAAAAAAATTAAAGGTAAAAACTTTGTTAATGAAGAGTTAAGGTTGACCGATGATAGCTAGTTTCGTTTCCGAACACTGACTTCAGCAAATCTCAAACTTCTGGAAAGCAGTAAATACAGAGTTAAGGTAAATGTCCACCAACCTTACCTCCACTCCTCTGGAGCTGACAGTAGCCATAGGGGATTCCCTGCATGCATTTCAGCTAATTCACTGCGTTAGGGATATCTGTACTGAATGGTGGAGGAATAAATTGGAGCAGCTTGGAAGAGCTGTGATTGTGATATAAAGAGTTCTGGATCTGAGTCACCCCATGTGTGTTATCAAAAGGAGAAGGTGCAGATGTACCTTGAGGTTCTAGGCTGCATAAATGCAGTACAGAATTGCGTAGGTTGTGTCAGTAGCAGGCCCTGGGGTCATCTTGCCATGGGTATTGTCAGTGGAGAGGTCAGTCTGTGGATGTAATGATGGTTAAAGGAAAATATAGGTTTAATTTGTATCCTGTGCACATTTGGGAAGAGGTTGTAAAGGCTACGAAAGGGTTAAATTTTACAAGTGTGGTATTCTCTCAGGGGAGCAAGCTCAGGGACACAGAACAAGTTTGGTATGTTATGGGTGTTGTGGGGCATTGCTCAAAGAGGACAGAGTTAAGGTTGTGTGGGCATTTACCTTAACTCTGTATTTCTTGGTTTTCAGAAGTTTGCTGGATCTGACATTCTGGAAGGGCACAAGCTATCACAGGGCAACCTTAACTCCATGTTACGAAGTTTTTGTCATTTAATTTCCTTTTTTTTTTAAACAAAAAGCTAAATCTTTGATGGTAGGCAATAGCTTAGTTCTCACCTGGGTTTGCACTCGACAAGCTGGGAGATAGTGTACAAGCTGATCTCACAGACAACAGATTCAAAACACAGAATGTCCCCCTGGGCAAAAACCTTAGTACACACAAGAATACCCAATTTGATTATCCCCCAATGCCAAAACAAGCTACAAAAAGAAAATAAACATAAACCTATTTATTTCCTTCCTTAATACTCTCTACTCTGATAAAAGGCTGATTCCTTGATCTTTTTTACTCCGGCCAAAACTGAAACTGACCAAGACAAAGGGAACTTCCCTCCTTCCTTTTGAAACACCTTGTTCCCTCATCGGTTCCTCTGGTCAGGTGTCAGCTAGGCTAGGTGAACTTCTTAACCCTTTACAGGTAAAAGAGGCATTAACCCTTAACTATCTGTTTGGCATAGTCTATAATGTACCACATAACTCTTTGTTGCTTTGAGTAATAAGTTACATTCCATATAGGCTGATGCACAGTAGCTAACTTCCCAAGCTTTGTGGTGAGTCATACCATGTGTTGGGAGGTGGGAATGAGCAGCTAATCTTCTCTTTTTCTGAACAGTATGGACCCAGAGACCTATTTCTTCGGTTGGTATGTGAGTGGAGTGATGGACATCAATCCCATTATAAGCATTAAAGTTATAAATTCCGGTATGCTGATGATATGCTAGTTTCTCTAACCTCTTTGGTTGACTAAGATCCTGAAGTTCCTATCCAAATTGCCTGCAGCTATTCTTTAATTTCTATAATATCCTTTCCTATGATAAAGGTGACCTCTGTGTAATAGTTGGACTGCATTTCCAGTACCTTTACTCTGTCAGAATAAATGTTTTGACTTTTACTCAGTACCTTGATTTATGCATACTAGAATTCTTTGTATTTTTACTGCAGTTAAGCATGAACGGGTGCTCAGATACAATATGGATGGGGACCATATAAGTATCTCGATAGAGATGGATCACTAGAATGCATGCCAAATGTATTTTTAGAGCTTTAACCACCGCTCTCCCAGATGCATCTTCTGATCAGTGTTTTATAATCTATGACCATGGAAACTGAATTGTGATTTTTGGTTCCTAGCCTCATTACTGTATGTTTCTCTAAACAAAAACCTGTGTCTCTCATCTGCATTTATTCCCAGTGTTTCCTGACTTCTTCCTTTGTATTGAATTCCTCTTGAAGTTATGTCTCATCAGCACATTTTATCAACTTACCGCATAATTCTTTCTTACAGGTTATTGATGTTTAAACTGAACAAAATCTGTCTTCAGGCTAATTAGAGCTCCATGAAATTACCCAGTTTCCCTTCACAAATTTTAGAGATGCAAATGGTTGGCAAAAGGTCACAAATCTTTGACTTGGTTAATTTTTTTTTATCAATTTTGCCAGTGGAAATAGCTGTGGGTTTATGTGAATTATGAGCGTGATAATGCTCTCTGAGCCTGAGCCTGGGTCATCCCTCAATCTCATTATTTGATTGGTCCATGCCAGTCAACCAGGGCTCAGCCAATCCACAGGTAAAGGTTTAACCAGGTGACCCCAGGCCAGGGATATAGGTTCCAAGGAGAACAGCCACTCCAGTTGCTCAGTATCACTACCCCCAGCATTCTCCCCTTCGCTTGGTGGGTAGTGATACTGAGCAACTGGAGTGGCTGTTCTCCTATTCTGACATGCTGCTCCCATTCTTGTCTTGTTCCAACTCTGTTCTTGGTTCCTGATTCCCACTCTGACCCCTGACTCTGGTTCCCAGCCCGACCACTAGGCTTGAGCATCCACTTCAGTTTCTGAAATTGTCTGACACACCTCATCCCCTAACAGCTGGGAGCAAAACTACGTGAGAAGTAGGCCTTAGGCCCCTGGCTAGTGTAGGCCCAACCATTTAAAAAGATAATCTGTCTGGAGGCCTCTTATCCTTTGGACTGGTATTTTACCACCCTATTTCCCTTATTGCCCCTCTTCTTTTTTTAAGTCCCCAATTTTAGGGGCTGGTGTTTAAGTGTCATGTCATAACTTTTAGAAAGTGCAGGTAATTGATTAGATGCTACTTTGGCCACCATGCTTTGTTGTTCCTTCATTGATATTTTAGGCATTCCACAATTCTGTCCTTGATTAGCTTCCCTGTCAATGTAGTCAGATTTTTTTGGTCTGTCATTTTCTAATCCACAACAATGCATAATATATCAGGAAATACTATAAACATTTACATAGACCCCACATCATAAAAAAACTAAGTATCATAGATCATCTTAAGCCATCCACACACACAATCTCAGCCCATCTAGTAATATAAACATCTCTAGCAATAGTGAGGGAAAGAAGAATGAAGCACCGGAAGGATTTTTTTTGTGTGTGTGTGTGTGTGGTGCGCACCTGAAGTTGCAGAATATCAGATTGTTACTTGTGGAAAAAACAAGACTTATTTTAGGTGCTCAGTAAGCTGCTACTGTATACCACAGGTGTCTTCCTCCAAACAGCTCAACACCTTGCACTGCTTAGAAATCATAGGGTGCCACCTCCATTTGGATGCTGTTTGTCCCCTTAAAATTTCCACCAGTTCAATTTGCAGAGGCAAGAAACACAGAATTCTATAGATTCTTCCCTCTTATCCTTAGCATGGAGCTGGCTGGCTGTGGGAGGCAAAATAATTTTAAATTCTCCTAAAAGGCATGTTTTTCTGTACAACAGGGTGCTCTGGGAGTTCTTGGTGCCCCTACGTAATTATTTGTCCCTGTTTTACAGATGAGGCATCTAAGACACCAAGCAGTTAGAAGCCACATTGTACCTTTATAGCATGGGCTGCCATTGCACAATGGAGATCAAGTGCTATGTGAAGGGGGAAGAAGGCTCCCATAGCACCTAGGCACACAGGGAGCATGCCATTTAAGATGGTGCACATGCCTTCCCCTCCCACAGCTAGCCAGCTCTGCTGCTCAGTGCTTGGGGAAAAGGTGGGCTATGCACTCCGATTTGCTCCTTTGCTTCAATAGACAGAGCCCAATAACACAAAGGGGCATTTTTCAGGTGCAAATTGAGTCTTTACAAAAGGAATGCTGCCTCTCTGAAAAAGGGCCAGTTTCAATGGAGGGGGAGAGACAAAACCTGGCTGAATGTAGCTCAGGCTGTGTCCCTAAGATTCAGGGAAGCCCCTCCCACTGAGAAGAGAAACAACAATGAAAACAATAATCAATTGCAGCATTCAGTATCACAAGCTGAGCATACTGTCATTTAAATAGCCGTAGTTGAGCTGATTAAGCCATTCTGATAATAATGGCACAAAATCTGAATATTTACAATGGGCTAAAAGTATCTGTGGTTTTCATAGAAGTTCAGTTTTCCTGGAGAAAGAGCAACAAGAGATCTGTTTTCATTCGTTCTGCACTGCAGTCTTATTGTGCAGAATACAACATTTGTGGCATTGTGTTACGATGATGTAACTTCAAATGCTATGAAATGGCAGCCTAAAAACTCATCAAAGAAATGTGCAAATCAAGTAGTTTTACTGGTATGATACCTCCGTAAGAAAAATTTCCAGAAACCTTCAAAGAATCATATTTGCATATTTGTATCCCTTGTATCTGTGTTTCTCAGTTTTATTTAAATTTCATAAAATCCCCCTACTGTATTTTCACCTTATCATAATGTTCCTTAAACACAGCTGCTTCATGGTTAGATGAAAGGGTTGGAACAAATTTCCCACTGTTTGTTGTTTGTCAGTGTTTTCCGTTTTGTAGTTTGGAGTCAGTGATACATACCTGCTTTCAGCAGTGTTGACTGAGTCAATTTCCAGGTTTCCTTTTTTCCATCTATGAACCGTGGCAGCAAAAAGCAGAAGGTCAGTGCATTAAAGAAAAGACTATTAGTAGTGGATCACATGGCTCTTCACTGTATCCTGCCTCTAAAGTACCAGAATGCTTTTAATACATAATTTTAATAGCAATGCAGAATATGTGTTTTCGCTAGTTACATCTATCCAGACGACTTCTTTATTCTGGAAGCAAGCATTAAACTTTAATCATATCTTATTCTGAAAAATAAGTGTTGATGTTAAAAGCTTCTCCAGTGGTGTCTAATCCAAATGACTATAGTTATATCTTGGTAGTGTTGTAAATACTCCTTATTGATCACAGGGTTTGATGCCAAGTTTTGTGAATGTAAGAGATGACAAATCCAAATTAGACTTTTTTGTACATTTCAAAACTGTTCATATTGAAGATGAAAAGGAAACTTCTCTGAAAATCGAAGCCATGAATCATCAGAGTAAAGAGAGCACACTGCTTAGCATTTCCCATAAACCTAGATGCAGCTGTTTTATTGGAAGAATAATTCAAAGCAGAGCAATACAGGTAAAACTTTGTGAACAATTTGTGGTAGAGGGTTTTTACTGGCACTATATAGCTCTTTGTATATCAGTTTTAAAAAGAAGAAATAGCAGAAAAGGCTCTAATCTATCCCTTCTGAAATACCCTGGTAATTGATTTTTTTAAATGTTTTTCTGTGAACTGACTATAGAAAACTGAATATGAAGGTAGCCTACTGACAAAAACAAGAAATTGCAAAGAGATTTCCTCCAGAGATGTTTCAAAGCACTAATCCTGATATCTGATCCAAGAAGCTCTGCCTTACAATTTCTCTGTTTTGAAATGTAAATTAATTCACTGAATCGTTTAACTTTACTTTATCTGATTATTATTAATATTATAATGAGGGATTTATGAATATTGAGAATTAAATTTCTTTACAGCTCTCTTTCAGAATAGTAATATATTTATTTAAAATCTCTAATTATCAACAGTCATAAGTGGACTGTCCTTGTGTATTGCAAACTTCCTTAATTGAACTATATTTATGGACCCACTTATAGCAACAGAATTCAGTTTTTAAAAAAATTGTCCATGTTTCTATTGCAAGTAGTTTATTTAAGAAAAAAAATTGTATTGCTATCCCACTTGTTATTTTGTTTTGTTTATCTATGGATTTATTTTATCTCAGCATACCTTTTCACTTAGCATGTCTCAATTGCTTCGGATATATGTTTTGTTCTTGGTTTCTTTCCTTCACCATAGTTTGTCTCCTTTTACTTTATCATTTCCATTTATTTTTTCTTGTATCTGGCATATTTTTAAACTGAAACAGAACTTATCCTTGTGATGAGTTGCATCTCTCTGTACCGGCACCTAAGATCACCCTATGGCGTTTCCAAACGTTGCATTTAAAGATATAAGAACAGCCATACTGGGTCAGACCAAAGTATCCTGTCTTCTGACAGTGGCCAATGGCAGGTGCTCCAGAGGGAATGAACAGAACAGGTAATCATAAATTATCATCCTTGAGTGTTCCTTTAGCATCTCGATCATCCAGTGGCCATACTGGTTGTTTAGCAGGTTTCCTAATGTACTTAAAATTTATTTTGCTTTTACTTTTTGAGTCTCTGGCCAGCTGTTCTTCAAATTCTTTTTTGGGCTTTCCTAACTATATTTTTACACTTCATTTGCCAGAGTTTATGCTCCTTTCTATTTTCCTCATTAGGATTTAACTTCCACTTTTTAATGGATGCTTTTTTGCCTCTCACTGCTTCTTTTACTTTGTTGTTTAACCATGGTGGCTCTTTTTTGTTTCTCATACGATGTTTAATTTGGGAGATACATTTAAGTTGAGTCTCTATTATGGTGTCTTTAAAAAGTTTCCATGTAGCTTGCATGGATTTTACTTTTGGTGCTGTACCTTTTAATTTCTGTTTAACTAACCTCCTCGTGTTTGTGTAGTTCCCCTTTCTGAAATTAAATGCTACAGTGTCGGGCCACTGTGGTATTTTTCTCTGGCACAGTGATGTGGGATGTTAAATTTAATTATATGATCATCACTATTACCAAGCGGTCCAGCTATATTCACCTCTTGGACCTGATCCTGTGCTCCACTTTGGACTAAATCGAGAATTGCCTCTCCCCTTGCTGGTTCCAGAACTAGCTGCTCCAAGAAGCAGTCATTTAAGGTGTCGAGAAACTTTATCACTGCATCCCTTCCTGAGGTGCTGTGTACCCAGTCAGTATGGGGATAGTTGAAATCACTCATTATTATTGAGTTTTTTATTTTAATAGCCTCTCTAATCTCAATGAATTTGTGTCACTTCTGTTCTGTAGAGATGGTAAATCTTAATTATAATTTCAGATTGCTATGTCTGTATCCAGCTGTGCATAAGAATGTGTTTTGCTCAGGATACATGTTTGTGTGTTTATTTTTTAATCCCAAATTGCATCCTTCATGATCCAAGACATCTGAAATATTTAATTTGTGTTTACATGGACACCTGTCAAATGTTATACAAAAGACCTGTCGTCTTGCCCTTTCTTTGCTTAGTTCTATGGGAATTTCCAAAACATAATGTTATATTAGAACTCTGCAAGCTTATATTTTCCTTTTATGCCTGTCCTATTCAGAGTGGATTCCCAAAGAAAACATGTAAAGTGAGGGGCATGAAATTTTACAGTCCTCCTGTTTTTCTTTCTTCATGAATTTGTAACCAGTACTGAAAAGCTGCAGATTTCAGCAAGTGAATGTTTAAAAATATCTTTTTCAGTGTGAAGCTGAATTTTTATAAGAAGGTTAGAGTAGCTGTTTTTGCCTCCATGGAGACATTAATTTCCTTAAAAATAATTCTTTTAATAGCTGAATTTCTGTAACAAGAACGTCAAGAAAAAATGTTATTAAACCTAAATAAATAAACAAACCCAATCTTACATTTAAAAATCCGATTGAATCCACACACAAAGCAAGAAGAGTCAGGGTTTTGGATAAAATCTTTTCCAGAACTCTTCTATGATGGGGAAGAGAATACAGACCTCTCAGATCTTGGGTCCTACACCAACTTCAGGTTACAAGGGAGAAGCCTGGACCCTGGGGAATCCATCTAGGTGCTCAAGAGGAAAAGGCGGGACTCAACAAAGTTGTAAAATAACAACCAGTATAGTACTCTTGGCTTGGCTTAGGGTGACCAGATAGCAAGTGTGAAAAATCAGGACGGGGGCGGGGGGTAATAGGAGCCCATATAACAAAAGCCCCAAATGTCGGGACATCTGGTGAACCTATCTTGGCTGCTATTTTTGCTCTCTGGAGGTCAGCACTTCAAGCCTAGCGAGGCTTCTGTCAAGAGCATACAGTTCACTTTACATCTTTGGCTTTTGGATGTTGTGTCTAAATAACCATGAGCTGACTGACCACCTTAGTCCAAGCGTATGCTAACTTGGCTAGCTGAGAAAATTAGCCAGGCTGCTCTGTGAAAAGAGGCTTTTTAAATGCCTTTTAAAATGGTCTCTTGCTTTTTGTCAGGACTTATTAACTAGCCTGTGCTACATCATCCTACTGTTGTTTACTGAAGTGTATGCGATACATCTTTCACTGGTCGGAGGATCATGCTATGACCATGATTCTGCAAAGGGATCTGTGTGGGGGTCAGAGGTTACCCAGGCAATTACCCATGTAGTTGCCGATGCAGATATCTATTGACTTAAGAGCAGTCTGAAAGCTTAGAGTTTTAGCCTTCATGCTTGGTAGGTTTAATTAGGATTTTAATGTTACTTTGACAGATTTAGTGATCCATTATCCTTTTAAATATTACCTATAAATAAGAAATTCTCTCATGGAAATGCATGAGAATTGATGCAATATAATAATTATATCACATAAACATGTAGGTAGGTCATGTGTAAATAATACAATATTTTATCATAACACTACTGACTCCGAAATTACCCTATGGGGAGTGCATGAACCCCCCCTTTGGGGAAGCTAGCCCCTCAGCTCCATCCCTTCTGCCCCCCTCTCTCCTGCCAAAGTCCTGAGATGCGCCCCATCCCACAGCTGGAGGAGCCACAGCTGACCTGCCCCCAAGCCCTGGCCCACTTGTCCCAGCTGCCCTGAGCCCTGGGCCACTGGCAGGCCTGCCTGAGCACTGCCCCAAGCCCTGAGCTGCCCCATGTCCCAGGCTGCCAGCTTGAGCTGAGCCCCTGCCTGCTTCGGGGGAGAGGGCGAGTGAGGACCATAGAGTGGAGGATGAGTGGAGGACCATAGAGTGGAGGATGAGAGGGCGAGTGAGGGCCATAGAGTGGAGGATGGGTGGGGCCACAGCCTGGGTTGGGGAGGCTTAGCCTCCCCTGGCCTATTATATCCACCTGCCATGAATTACCTGCTTATCCCAATAACTCAGGTCGTTTTTGAGGCCAGACTTAATTTCTCCTTTGTGTAATGCCCCTACAGGTGCTCCACTTCAGGTGTGCATGCACCCTTGCCCCTTCAATGAAAGATTTTTGACAGTAGTGCCCATTCAGTCCGCACATGTACCTGACCCATCCTTATGCCCCTCAGTGAAGGTATGTAGGGCTGTGAAGGACAAGCTGCACTGAGATGGAGTGTTTAGTGGTGCCTGCTTATTTACCTAGCTGCCCTGTCTATGCTTTGCAGTGTAGTTAATCTTTAATATTCATTTTAATAGTTTTAGTTTTTGTTTGGAGGGGATGTTTCCAGAAGAGGCTTCCACAAGGGGATCTTCCCACCCCATCTTTCCTTCTTCAAGGGAACTCTCCTCCTCTGATGGGGCATGCCTAAATCCCCAGGATTCAGGTGTTGTCTCACTTATCAGGAGTCCTTCCTAGTTAGTGAGAATGACAGTTACTATCTACTGCTTAGGGGATACTCATGTGCCATCCAAGTGCAAATCTCTTCAAGATTCAGGAGTCCTTCCAGGAAAGACAGGGAGATAAAGTTTTGACTTCTCATGAGGGAATGCTCCCTTCCACCCATGTCAGACTCAGGCCTGTATAATGTCTTGCTCCTCTGCACAGTGGTCTTCAAGAGACCACAGCATCGCATCTAGTTTTGCAGATTGCAGGAGAGATCTGTGGGTGATAGCGCTAAATCTTCCGCTAAGAGGAGTTCCAGATCTCCTCAAAAGAAACTGGTCCTAGGAGACCTGGTGTACCAGAGACCTTGCGACTCACAAAGGGTACCACTGAAGCTCCATGTGATCTTGGTACCGAAGGTCTCTCTACATTTAAATACTCAAGTACATCTAAATCCTGTGATATATCTGTTGTTTGATACAGAAGCATATCTTGCTACCCTGTAAGCATGATTGAAGTGCTGAGAACTCCAAAGATTCTGCACTGAAGACAATGGTATCAACTGCACTCCACTCAGACCAGAAATATTACACAGGTATCTTTTCTTAAGGTATTATGGCACTTCTGCATTCAGTCCCATTGCAATCAAGGACATGAAATAAAAATATCTGTAAAACTTGATCTAGACAAGTTAATTGTTCCAAATTCATTTCTTGGGTTGAGTTCAAGTTTAAGGCAGATTTCCTATCTGAACCTGACCATTTCACCAATTCCAATTATACTTCTTATACTACACTATCTTTCTTGATAGCCATTCATTCATTCCATCAGGAGAGGGGATTTCTGGAAATGGAAAAGCTGCATAATGGTAGCTGCTTAATAGCTTGAGCTCAGATTGTGCCTTTAAGATTCATGGGTGAAGATGACTACTTATGCATCACTTAATTCCCACGTGAACCCTGGAAGCAGAGTTTAAGTGGTTAGTTAGCCTTGTTTTCCCGTTGCGATGGATCTCTGAATAGGGTGAATTTGACCTGCTGTAGAGGGGACGCAGATTTCGTCTGCTTGGAAGTGGGGAGAGGTTGTCAACAGCTTCCACAGCACCATCCCACCCACACCATGGAAAACAAGGCTGTGTTACTTTTTCAGTGCCATTCCCCTGCACTGGGTGATCTTGGGGTCATCTGCCTATAGGGAAGTTATTGGTAGTGTGGCTTCATTGGAGCTGTGCTACCAGAGAACAAGAGAAAGGGTAGAGGAATGCAAGCCATTTGCATGGATGACTCTTGCATCTGGTGGATCCCAGGAAACCCTCTCAGTTCTGAGGGTGAAACATGATTGATTCTCAAGGGTACAGGAGGACAAATACCATCCCTCCAGAGAATTTGCTGAAGATAAATTAATCTTTCCCTCAAGTTCTTTCCCATGTGTATTTTGTTGGAAGAGGAAACTCTGGTCTTGAATACTCACTGGCTTTTACTGGCGTAGGAAATCCCTGTTCTTCTGAGTCCCTGGTGTTTACTGAACCAGTGTGGTTCATCTCTGATGGCTGAGTAGCTATTAATTTGACAAAGAGATAATCTGCTGTTTGAATCTGTTTGGCATGTGAAATGCAGTCAAGAGTTGCAGGAGTCCTCACCCAACCTGTCACTGCAATTTAAAGAGCAATATTTTGGGAGACTGAATCGGGTTGGTTTGTTTGGTGAGTAGCCTTCTGAGATGAGAATGGGCTTTCTGCGTACTGGAATTGTTTACCCATCTCCTGAATCAGAGCAGGATGTTACTGAGGTTTCCCATGCAAGCACTTACATAGTGGGAACTTAACTTGCTGAGCTCAGAAGAGCAGCACAAACTAAAACACTAATATTCCCAGCTTGATGGCGTTTCTCAGCATTTAACATATCACTAAAGCACAGGGGTGGGCAAACTTTTTGGTCCGAGGGCCACTTCTGGGTATGGAAACTTTATGGCGGGCCATGAATGCTCACAAAATTGGGGGTTAGAGTGTCAGAGGAGGTGAGGGTCCGGCTAGGGGTCTGGGCTCTTGAGTGGGGCCAGAAATGAGGAGTTCAGGCTGTGGGAGGGGGCTTTGGGCTGGGACTGAGGGGTTTGGAGGGCAGGAAGGGGATCAGGGCTGGGGTAGGAGGTGAGGGGGCAGGAGGGGATCAGAGGTGCAGGCTCCAGGTAGCACTTACCTCAAGCAGCTCTGGAAGCAGCAACATGTCCCTCCTCCACCTCCTATGTAGAGGCGCAGTCAGATGGCTCTGCGCACTGTCCTGTCCACAGACACCACCTCTGTAGCTCCCATTGGCTAATGGAAGCTGCGGAAGTCGCACTTGGGGCAGGGGAGCATGCGGTGCCCCCTGGCTGCCCCTACGTGTAGGAGTTGGAGGGGGGACATGCCACTGCTTCTGGAAGCCATGTGGCGCTGTGGCACGTGTGGAGCGGGGCAAAACCCTGACCCTGCTCCCTGGTTGGAGTGCCAGAGCGGGAGCTCGAGGGCCAGATTAAAACGCCTCAAGGGCCGAATGTGGCCCCCGGGCTCTAGTTTGCCCACCCCTGCACTAAAGCATCTGTCATTTTTATAAATAACTATTCATGTAGGGGTCAAATGACTTACTCCGAAACACATCATGTCCTTAAAATCCAGGCTTAAAGAGGACTCCCTTCTGCACACACCTCCCCTCTATATATATTGAACAGGATTGTTAGCTGCCTCTGCAGCAAAAATTCCCCCTTCCTCAGCAGGTGTGAGAATACACTAGTGTAAGAGAGAGATGGCCAGGAATGATGCATGTCAGCCCCCAGTCATCCAACAGAAACAAAAAGTAAATATGGCCGGAGGTCGCATTGATTTCCCTGGGGCAGGTGCTGTATGACAGCCGAGGCAGACCATACCGGCAGCCCATAGCTTGTTGGGAGGAACAAAGCCTCAGTGCAGATAGCTTGTATCTCAGGCTTGGTCTACACTACGCGTTTATACTGATTTTAGCAGCGTTAAACCGATTTAACCCTGCACCTGTCCACGCAACGAGGCCCTGTATATCGATATAAAGGGCTCTTTAAACCGGTTTCTGTACTCCTCCCCGACGCGAGGAGTAGCGTTGAAATCAGTATTACCATATCGGATTAGGGTTAGTGTGGTTGCAAATCAATGGTATTGGCCTCTGGGCAGTATCCCACAGTGCACCACTGTGACCGCTCTGGAAAGCAATCTGAACTCAGATGCACTGGCCAGGTAGACAGGAAAAGCCCCGCGAACTTTTGAATTGCATTTCCTGTTTGCCCAGTATGGAGCTCTGATCAGCACGGGTGGCGATGCAGTCCCAAATCCAAAAAGAGCTCCAGCATGGACCATACGGGAGATACTGGATCTGATCGCTGTATGGGGAGACAAATCTGTTCTATCAGAGCTCCGTTACAGAAGACGAAAATGCCAAAGCATTTGAAAAAAATCTCCAGGCTATGATACAGAGTCCACAGCACAGTGCTGTGTGACAAGCGTAACGGAAAGCCAAAGAATCAAATGGACGCTCATGGAGGAAGGGAGGGGGAACTGAGGACTCCAGCTATCCCACAGTCCCCGCAGTCTCCGAAAAGCATTTGCATTCTTGGCTGAGCTCCCAATGCCTGTAGGGTCAAACACATTGTCCGGGTGGTTCAGGGTATATCTCGTCAATTTACTCCCCTTCCCCCCCCCCCGTGAAAGAAAAGGAAAAAAATCGTTTCTTGACTTTTTTCAATGTCACCCTATGTCTACTGCATGCTGCTGGTAGAGACGGTGCTGGGCAGCGCTGAACAGCAGCATCCCTCCCCTCCCTTCCCCAGGTGGCAGATGGTACAATGCAGTAGGACTGGTATCCATCCTCATCATCAGCCCATGAGTGCTCCTGGCTGGCCTCAGGTGAGGTCAGCCGGGGGCGCCTGGGTAAAAATAGGAATGACTTCCCAGTCATTCCCGGCAGATGGTACAGAACGGCTGGTAACCGTCTTCATCATAGCAACTGGGGCTGAGCTCCATCAGCCCCCCCCTTTCATGTCTAAAGAAAAGATGCCTGGACTATCATAGCAGCGGGATACCTTTAATGTCCTGCTGGACTATCATAGCAGCTGGAGGCTGCCTCCCCCTCATTTTATCTCACTAAAAAGTCAGTGTTTCTTATTCCTGCATTCTTTATTACTTCATCACACAAATGGGGGGACCCTGCAATGGTAGCCCAGAAGGGTTGGGGGAGGAGGGAAGCAATGGGTGGGTTGTTGCAGGGACACCCCCTAGAATGGCATGCAGCTCATCATTTCTGTGGGATCTGACACAAAGAGGTGTGCTCTGCTCTCTGGTTCTCTGATACACTGGTTCTCTAGTACACTTGCCCCATATTCTAGGCAGGACTGACTCTATTTTTAGATACAACATAAAGGAGGGAATGACCTGGGGGTCATTCCCATTTTTGTCTTTGCGCCCCCGGCCGACCTCAGCGAAGGTCAGCCAGGAGCACCATGACAGCAGCAGACGTACAGAACGACTGATAACCGTCATCTCATCGCCAATTTACAATGGCACAGCAGATGGTACAGATAGGACTGGTAATCGTCTCTGCTACCTTGCAAAGGCAAATGAATGCTGCTGTGTAGCACTGCAGTATTGCCTCTGTCAGTGGCATCCAGTGCACATACAGTGACAGTGACAAAAGGCAAAACGGGCTCCATGGTTGCCATGCTATGGTGTCTGCCAGGGCAATCCAGGGAAAAAGGGTGCGAAATGATTGTCTGCCATTCCTTTCACAGAGGAAGGAATGAGTGACGACATTTACTCAGAATCATCCGTGACACTGTTTTTGCACCATCATGCACTGGGATCTCAACCCAGAATTCCAATGGGCGGGGGCGACTGCGGGAACTATGGGATAGCTATGGGATAGCTATCCACAGTGCAACGCTCCAGAAATCGACTCTAGTCTCGGTACATGGACACACACCACCGAATTATTGTGCTTAGTGTGGCCGCGTGCACTCGACTTTATACAATCTGTTTTACAAAACCAGTTTATGTAAAATTGGAATAATCCTGTAGTGTAGACGTAGCCTCAGAGACCTACAGGGATTATAAACCAGACCACCAGTCTCGTGCATGGTGGCAGGGTTCACAGATCCTGTCTCACTGATGGAAGAATTCAGAGGAAACTCCATAAGTTTCCTACCCTTGTGTTGGTGTTTTCCACACAGGATTATGAATCTGGCCCTTGGTTTTTACTCAGACTCCCACTGATGCTGAGTAAGGACCTTGAGGTTTGGCCCGTAGGTGGTTGAAGACTCTGGCAGGATTAGGCATATAAAGAAATGCCATTAGATTAACTCATTGCATGGTATTGCCTACTGTCAGAGCCGCAGATGTGCTTCATTGCATTAGGTGTAGCTGTGGGCATGCTGCCATCCAGCTCTGCTGCTGACTTTATTCCACTACTGCTGAAGGCCAAATAATCATCATCATTTCAAGTTGATAGCACAGTATATTTCCCCAGGGAATGCTATTCAAATTAAATCAGTCATGCTAACAATGATTTTATAATTATATAAAGAGAGCCCTCTACTCTAGTTATTTAAAAAAAACCACGTTTGCATCATATCAAATGGTTATTGCCCTCTTTACATTATTTCCTATCCAAAACCCCGATACTCTGTACGTTCCTTTATTTGAGAAATTCATTATTCTGATAATTACCACATGTAAGTAGAGTCATATCAAAATAAGAACAAATGTAAATTACAGAATCTGTTTACAATGTCAGTGCCATGGTAGGTACTAACAAACTCTAGCTGTTGTTCTGTGGGTAAAAGAAATTGGCCATGGCATTCATTAGCATACTTTCAAATTGCACTTCATACTGAGGACAGCCTGATTATGCTGAGAACTACCATGCTAGGCAAGCAGTGCCATGTGGATGTTATTACACTAAACAGAGAAAAAGATATTACTCGGTTTGAGTAAGGGAGGCAGAATCTGAAATTTGTAAGAATTATTAGTACTGATAATTATTAAAAATTACTAAGGCCCTGATTGAGCAGGTTGCATAAACTGAAGTATATGAATAACCACATTGGATCACTTACATGCTAACAGTTACATATATGCTTAAGAACTTTGCTGACATAGGACCTGAGCTGGGGCATAATTGGGGCCTGTCCTGGCATAGGCAAGAATAGATCAATATGTGATACATTATCATAAGGCAACTTCTTTTTTTAATGTTTATTCTATTGTAACAATTTAACTTGCAAAAATTTAGATAAAATATCAACAGTCTGAGTGGTACAGGAAGACATATATAACACTTCCCTTTTCTCCTAGATCTTGGAAACTGCTGGACATTTACAATTGCTCTGAGAGAAACAGGGAAGTACCATCTTAGAAAGATGGAACATTTTTGAGAATAGGTGGCAATGATTGCAAAGGGAATCAATGAGAATTGTTCTGCCTTTTGAATGGTGTGAATTTTATCTCCTTTATGAACCAGCAGATAGTCTTATGCTCCCTACATTCTCTACAGAACTAAAAAGAACTAAAAATATACACTAATAAAATATGTTTAAAATTTGAAGCAGAGGTATTTATAAGTAAATGAGTTAATGATTAGTGACTAGCTGGCTACATACCAAAATATTAACGTTAACCTTCATATATGTAGTTTTATTCCATTGCCAGGTAAAAAGTAGAAACCAGTGACAGAGACTGTGTAATCTTTCATTGGATTAGCTTGAATCATCAGCTGAGATAAAAATTCAGTGCCATGGTGATGAACTTTTGAGTGCACCCTTCAGTCAGTAATTTTCCTTTACTGTGGGCTACTCAAATGAGTGATACAAAGATTAATATTTTTTCTAGTGATTAGAGAAGTTTCCTCAAGTAAAAGCCATAACATATGAGAAAAGGGAACTTTTTAGATAGCTCTGAATGTGACTTTTCAGAGAATGTGACTTCTGGATGTAGTACTCTTGCAGTGAGTTAACCTCCTTATCTCCTTCATTCTCTCTCTTTTATCATGTCTTCTTCAGGGATCTTGGGCAGAGGAAAAGACAAGGCATTAAATAAAGGAGCTTTCTGGCTGCTAACAAAATGAGGAGTGAAATCTGTATTCCAAGTGTCACTGGAGAGTGGGTTTTTAATTCCTTCTGTGGAAGATCCTTGAAATAAAACATCTCACAGTGACACTTTTTCTTTCTAAGAAAGAAAAAAAATACTAATTTAAAGTCTTCAGCATAGTTATAACCTGTTCCAGAGGTTGGGACTGGGAACTGAGAGACTTGGGTTCTATTCCTTGTGCTGTCACTGACTCACTGTGGTTTTAGGCAAAGTCACTTAAGCCAAAATTTCCAAAACTTGGATATCTACAGTTAAGCACCTGAAGCTGTATATATGCACCTATATGAAAATGACCGGATTTGTTTGGTTTGGTTTTCTTCAGAGCTACTAACAGTTTGTTGGTCCTTCATTAGGAGATTCTAGAGCAGGGTTCACAAACTGGGGTTTGTGAAATATTACAGGAGGTTCTCAGGAAAAATTCCCTAATGGCAGACAGAGCTGTCCCTAGGAGCCTCGGGCAGCACGGGGCCAGCAGCCTGGAGCCCCTGGACTTCCAAGAGCTAAGCAGATCAAAGCAAGTATATCTATCACACTGAGGAGGTTTAAACTTCAAGACTCCTCCTAAGAAACGGAAAAGGAGGTGGATATTTTTTGCTGTTTTTAAAATTAAAAAGGCAGCTAGTATTGATTTTAAAATTCTTATAAAGAACAAGTTTAAGCTTTGTAAGTTGTGTTGTTTGCCTGGACTGCCCGAGACCTGAATGCTTATGTAGGAGGAACTTTTTGAGTTGGCTTCTTAAATACCTTCATGCTGTTTCACATCTGATACTCCTTGATGAAACATAGAAGCCTTGTCTTATAACGGGCTTATTCAAAGTGATACAAGCTACAAAAGTGAGATCTTGGAAGAGTGTTGCTGTTTTCATACTGTAATAAAAATACTGTAACGATAATAATAAATAGTGTGTAATAAGCATGTCATAAAAACAAATTTTATAAGTCCAAGATCTCTGCTTTTATAATTTATACTCAGGTAAAGGAGAAAATCCCTGGACATTTTTATTTTTAGGAGGGGGTTCATGAGATTTGACATTTTAATTAAAGGGATTCACAGGTTGTTAAAGTGTGGGAACCACTGCTCTAGAGAGTGGGGGAGAGAAATTTCTCAATCTGAGAGGGATAAGGTAGTTATAAATGAACTCTTAGGAATATCTTCTCAAGAGTCATCCATGTCTCTTTCAGCAGATCCTCTAGCCTTCCAAATATCCAGTCAACTCAGCTTAGCCATTTTGTTTGCTATCAGACAGAGAATGCATAACTTCTGCCTCTCAAGGGGAAAACCAACCTTTTATCATCTTCCCCTTTCCAGCATTAATCCTCAAGTTGAAATCAAATGCCAGTGACTTTAGTGTTACTGGCATGGAAAGAAGACAGTGCTTTCCCAGAAACCAGTTACTAGCAATGCGTATGCCAGTTTGCTATATTTCACCCTTTTGATCTTCTCCCCATTACAGTAACATGCACTAATAATTCTAACTCTCTCATCAAGTAGGCCATATGCTGTACACAGAGACTCCTGACGCTATGCACACCTTAAGAGAAAGTCACATAAATAGTCGCATCAAAAGAAATGTTTACTACTTGTGTATGTCTCATCTGAGAAAAAAATGTAGAGAAAGTGGTTTGAATTTTTTGATGTATAACGTATGCGCCAGATCCTGAGTGCTGCTTTCAGGCCATCAACTTACTGGTGCAAAGGATCCACCAAGCCAATTTGACCGTTATCTGAAAAGTGGTATGTAGGGCCAGCCACCTGACTCCTGAACTGCTCCCAGCACAGAAAAGCTGGTCTCAGCGATCTGAACCTCTGTGTGTTGAATTTTTATATGCAACTTAGGTCTCTGGTAACTATGTTCTCTTATCTTGTGTCTAGGCACAGCACATTTATAAAATCTGAAAAGAGCGAAAGTAGCACAATGGGCTGGGGTCCTGGTCCCATGACTGGGACTCATAGGTACCATCACCGAACAAATAACAAAAATGAACCTTCCGGAAGAAACAGTTGAAACATGATTGTTGCTCGCTCAAGCCATGTGTGCCAGCTCTTCACAATATAAATATTGGACACTGGTGACTGATTGGTTTCCTCGTGTGTAGAAATAGCCAGATTTCAAGCAATTTCCTTGGCACAGGATATTTTTCATTTATTAGCCTGTAATTGCAAATGTGCCTCGTTATCCACCAAATGTGTTAATTAAGCATTCTCTTAATTACAGTGATTACAATTTACTTAGTTTAGTGACATATTCCTAGATTCCAACGGACTGTGGCATCACTTTATTGCTTTCTTTTCACAAAGCATTGAGAATGCCTCCTTCCAAATTTCGGGAGCCTAGCTATCAATGTTTCAAAGGTTTGTTTAGACTCTGGATCTGTGGGTCGGTAGCACTACTCAATTTAGGGGGAATCTGCATTTATATCGTTAATTTGCATCACTAAATATATCACAGTGCCATGACTGGGTTCAACAGGAAAGTGACAGATGCCTACTACATAAGCATCTTCTGAGAATTTGGCCTTTAACTATGTTTGTGGCCATCTCAAAAGATGCCTCTCCTGCTCTGTGTGGTGCAGGAAAAGCCTTGAAGTCACATAAGAATTGAGGAATAGGGATCTTCAAAAACCTGTATGAATAGGACTAGTGATTGGATTGGATATATTCACACAGCAAACCTGTGGTTGGATGTGTAGGGATAAGTAAGGAAAAGCCAAAATAACCCACTATCAACATTCACTTAAAACCTGGTAATTAGAGCTGGTCCTCCACTGCAAAATTTGGATCAGAATCTAAACGATCCCATAGTATGATGGGTGTTTGGATCTGGGGCCTCTAAACTTTTATATCTTTTGCTGTTGCTGTTCAAACCTTTTTAAATCTGTTTTGTGAAAACTCCCTCAGAAGCTAATCTTTGGGCCCGTTTGAAGTTCTTGTGTACTGTGAGAGGGTTCATCCCTCCGTATACCTATAATTTGGGAAGCAGTCTCCCTATGAATCATCCTTGCTGCCATAGAACCTCTGATGCAAACCCCAACCAATTAATATTTTGAAAAACTTTGAAAAATGTTTTCTTCTGCCTGTGGAGGATTCTGAGTTTAATATGTAAATATATAAAGAGATGTAAAAAAAAAAAAATATGAGACCCTTCCACTCAGTCAAACATATCTATACAGGAAAAAAGTAATCAGGTAGCTTGATGAATTCTGAGGCCTGAGGTGTCAGCTATAACCTTGGATCCCTACTCCACGACAATTTTTTTTTCATTATTCTCTCTCATTTTGTTTCTTTCTTGCCTCATTTAAATGTTAGGGGCTGAAGAAATCAAATAAGCTGAGCATTTACTAAATAAGCTAAAGCTAGCATACTTGTTGCTTAGGGCAGCCTACAGCTGATGGATAGTGCAATGAACTAAAGACAGATGGAACTATAAACCTCATTCTGCACCTAAATTCTGTTTCCTCATATACATTAGTGAGCTCATTAATATCCTCTGCACTGGCAGCAGTACTTAGTGTAGTGCTGAATTAAAGAATGTTTGAAATGAAGAAAAAGGAATCCTGCAGCAACAGACCTGGACTGGAGTTTGTCCAGGGCTTCTAATGACCAGTATGGATTTATAGTGGCAGAAGATGCTACTGTGGATGTTATTTAGAAACATGAATATACCCTGGCATCTAGTTCTACCACTTCTGCCTTTGCCTGGGGCCTTGCCTCTTCTTCAATGCTGCTCTTTTGGGTTGCCCTCCCTTAAGAAATGAACATTTTCTTGTTTTATAAAAAATGTACATTTTATTAAAATGTTGAAGATTATGATAAAAGTACAAATAACATGTTGGTAATCGTGCAAAGTCACATTACCCAAAACACATTGAATAAACGTTTGGATCGACTTCTTTACAAATGGTTAGAAATGAGAGAGCAATGGTGGGAACCATACCTTCAGTATTACATGATTAGTGCGCACAGTATTTCAAATACAAGATACTTGCAACACATTAAGCTTCTGCTGTCACCACATATCAGGACTCACAGCTGGCTAGAAAATGAATGACATGAATATACACACACATATGCACAAACACCCCACCTGACTGTGGAATGCCACTTGGAAGTTGATAGTTTCACTGGACTCCCGGCCACAAGAGATTAGGGCTCTATATTTAGACAGAGCCATGTGAAGAAGGCAGAGTTCATGCTATCTTCAGTGCATCACACCGAACCCTTTGCCATGAAAATATTAATATACTTTTCGCTGTAGGCTCAATACTGGAAACCCGTTACTAGTCATGCTTCCAGTCATGCAAATCTCACTCATAGGTGGTAATGCTCGAGAATGAGACTAGTTTTATAAAAAAAAACATAGGCTACTTATGTAAGTAGTGTTTGCCAGACTGGACCCGATGTGATTCTCTCTCAGGCAAGTAGTTCTCTTGAAATGAATGGCTCATGAAGGCTGTTCATGTGAATGAAAGTTATCAGAATAAGCTCAAATAGTAAAACATTGGATTGAATTGCAGTAGGTAGTGAAGTTATTCCTGTATGCACAATTACACTTATTTTTGAAGGGGGCTTACCTAGTCTTTCTATTTGCATTAGCAAATTCGGGTGCTGCTTTAGAAGCCCTGAAAGTCCCAATTCTAACTGGCACTTTGCTCCAGGCTCTACAGCAGTGAGCCAGGAATCCTGGGATGGTCGCCTAGGGTCCGTAGCTCTGGGGCAGCCCTGCCATATTGACTGCCTTAGTCCAGAGACCCAGGGCTTCCAGACTCCAAGGCCAGTCAGCTCCCTGAAGGTGGATAATGAGGTTTGTGATTTGCTTTGCAGATGTTTACTGGTTGCTCCTCCAAAGTGTGAGGGAGAGTGGGAACATTTTGGATCAAATTCATTTACCTTGTAGGTGTAGGGTCAATGAAATGTTGTCACACTTATTGTGTGACAAGAGTAGCCTGTACTGAATAGACCCTGAATGAAGAGCCACCATAACCAAAGCCTTAGTCTGGCACCACTGGATAGTGGAGCTTGGACATGAGTCAGACAGAGCGGAGTGGGGTTCCTACCTTTCGGCAAGGAGGTAGCACTGATGGCAGGGCTCTGATCAAAGAGTTCTATATTCCCTTAATTCTTCTCCGCTGAGCACTCTGAGGTGGTGGTGCCCCTTGATGGAAGTTGCAGAGGTCTGTATCAGACCCAGTGAACTCTGGTGAAGGTCCTTTTTCTCAGCACCAATGAAGCTTTAACCAGTACAGCTAGGTTAGGTGGTTGTGCAGCACTCCCCCTAGGGGCTGGAAGTGGATCTGCCCGAGTACACTCCTGGACTCTGGGACTTGGTAATGGAGTAGGTGGGGGACAGTGATGTGTTAAAGGGACACTTATTCATTGGATGTTCCCACCAGCAACTGGGGAAATGGGGCAAAGGACTATTCCCAAAGATTCCATAGGGATAAGTGTTTTGCCTATTATTCTGATTTATGTATTCTTGATTTAATATTGTTGTATTTTTCTGAATGAATGCTGTGTTCCCTGCTTCCTTAATAAGTTTTCTTTGTTTCATACACAGACTCAGTGCTTTTGAGAGGGGAAGTATTGCCCAGTGAGGGCACCCAGGGAAGGTATTTAGTTTTTCCCAGCTTTCCTGTCCAAGTGGTGTTAATTTCAAAAGGAACACCTTGATATTGAACCCACTCCTTTGTGCTACCAACCACATGCTGCAGAAGGAGTTACATGTAAGATCTCATATATGACCTTCCAGTGTGACTTTGACATGACACTAATGTGATCATTCTGCAAGTCAGAACAGTTGGCTCCCTTGTTTAGGGAAGATGATAATTTGTCTGGTAAGATAATTTATTTGGTAAAATTATTTAGAAAGGAACCATCTACACAGGCAATTCTCTGTACCTGGGATTAGTATATTTGTAAACACTTGTCATGTTGGAGGGGGCAGTAACAGGTAGATCCAAGACTACAGGTTCTTTTTCAGGTACACATGGGTTCTAGTTATCTGACTGTGAACAGGGAATGTTCAGCTGATAATAAAAGGATTTATTCCTTCACTTACGTTGTTATACTGAGTTTGCTCTTGGTAGTCCTGGCTGCTCATCAACACTGCTGCCGCTGAAGGGATTAAGTGTCGTTGTAGAGCCTTAGGACCCATCCTTCCAAACACTTGCTCATCCATGGAGCTGCACTGAAATCAATAGGGTTACTCGTGTGAGTAAAGCCTATGAATGAGAGTAAATTTGCAGGATTAGGTCCTTATGTTAGAAAATGTTACTGTGTTATTGAGTCTGAAGAAGTTATTTTCGGGTCAAATCTGACTCTGGCTCCTACTGTAGTCAATGACATTTTGGACTCCTACCAAAGTCAATGGGAGTTAACAGTTCTTTGCAGGGCTTTAAAATCTTTATGGTGTTGCCACTGCAAACATTAAGATTAAGGTTACTGCATTATTCCCTTTCCTATACTAAGCAATAACATTTGTTATTTGCATCAGCAGAATTGTAAAGATTTTAATTGCAACTACTGTCTCCTGGGGTACTCAGGGTAGAATCAAGCCCTGGGTTCATTTGACCAATCATATGATATAAATCAGAAACAAATGTATGCTCTCCGGTCTGTTTTTTTTTGTTTTACTTCTTTCCTTGTACTTCCCATATACACTGAACGAAGCAAAAGAAACCTTGAATAGTGCCATGGAGGTTATTTAGCTGAACAGAACACACACAAATTAACAGCATATTCTCTCTGAAGATTTGATGTAGTCCCAAGCCGTGTATTTAAAAAAAAGGTTCAGCTTTAATATATATATGAAAAATATACTAAATGTATAGAAAACCTTTCACAACAAAGTCACAAGGTCATGATCTGTTATATGCACTTTATAGACTAACCATTAAAATGTAATATCAGTTCAAAGGGCCTGTATATACTGATTTCTGTTGTTAAGAAACATAGAATAATAGAATCAGAGAAGAGTTTGAGGTCATCTTGTCCAAGCCCCTGCTCAAAGCAGGACCAACCCCAACTAAATCATCGCAGCCAGGGCTTTGTCAAGCTGGGCCTTAAATACCTCTAAGAATGGAGATTCCACCGCTGCTGTAGATAATCCATTCCAGTGCTTCACCACCTGCCTAGTGAAATAGCTTTTCCTAATATACAACCTAGACCTCCCGCAGTGCAACTTGAGACCATTTCTCCTTGTTCTGTCATTTTCCACCGCTGAGAACAGCCTAGCTCCATCCTCTTTAGACCCCCCCCCCCCCGCCTTCAGGTAGTTGACAGCTGCTATCAGATCCCCCTCACTTTGCTCTTCTGCAGACTAAATAAGCCCAGTTTCCTCAGCATCTTCTCATAAGTCCTGTGCCCCTGCCTCCCTAATCATTTTCATTGCCCTCCGCTGGACTCTCTCCAATTTGTCCATATCCTTTCTGTAGTGTGGGGCCCAAAAACTGGATGCAGTACTCCAGATGTGGCCTCACCAGTGCTGAATAGAGGGGAACAATCACTTCCCTCATTCTTCTGGCAATGCTCCTACTCATGCAGCCCAATATGCCATTAGCCTTCTTGGCAACAAGGGCATACTATTAACTCATGTCTAGCTTCTCATCCACTGTAATCCCCAGGTCCTTTTCAGTAGCACTGCTGCTTAGGCAGTCGATCCCCAGCCTATAGCAGTGCATGGGATTCTTCCATCCTAAGTGCAGAATTCTGCACTTATCCTTGTTGAACCTCACCAAACTTCTTTTGGCCCAATCCTCCAATTTCTCTAGGTTACTCTGGAACCTATCCCTACACTCCAGCCTATCTATCTCTCCCTCCAGCTTAATGTCATCCACAAACTTGTTGAGGGTGCAATCCACTTGGAGGAGAGGAAGGTGATCCGGAACAGTCAACATGGGCTCACCAAGGGCCAGTCATGCCTGTCCAACCTGATTTTTTATATTAAAAATATCCTAAAAAATAGCCCTTTTCATAAGCCCCCATCAGAATTAATATATTTTCAAAAATGAAAACATTTAACATTGTTTTTTGAGTTGAAAAGCTAATGTAGCCGTTGGTTCAGTGTTTTCTTTTCCTCGGGATCTAAAACACGTCAATATAGTGTCATCAATCTGTTCAACAGAATCAACCTGCTTTCTATGATGAGATATCTGGCTCTGTGGATATGGGGAAAGCACGACTTGCACCTCAAACTCCTTTATCTTCTTCCCAGAGCCACATAGTCTGCACTCAAGGTCATTCTTGGTAGTATCATTGGTGCGCACGTGGAGAAATAAGAAGGGGTAGTGGTCCGAGGGCTTGATCAGTCTCGGCAGATACTCTGTCACATCCTGAGGTCTAGCTCCAGGCAAGCAGCACACTTCTTGAGTTTCCCGGTCTGGACAGCAGATGGATGACTGCATCCCCCTTAGGAGGGAGTCCCCAACCACCACCACCCGTCATCTCCTCTTGGGAGTGGTGGTCATGGAACCCCCATCCCTAGGACAATGCATCCCATACCTTCTGGTCAATTGGGGTCTCTTTCTGATCCCTTCCCTCAGATGACTCTTCCAAACCACTGTTCTGCTCTGCTGTCTCTGATTCTTCAGCATGCAGTGCCAAACAATGACTTCTATCCAGAAAGTCTTCATTTTCTCTGATGCAAGGTAGGGTTGATATTGGGTCTGTAGTCTTTTAACCTTCTCTTCCAATATGGAGACCAGCGTGCACTTCATGCAGACACAGTCACTTTTTTTCTCTGGGAGAAAGACAAACAGGCACATCCTATGCAAGTCACAACAGCTGATTGTTTACTATCCATATTGTCTTCTAAGAGTCCCTTCAGATGTTGTCTGTACTGTTCACAGAAGCCTGAAAGCCAAAAAAAAATTCTGTGGAAACTCCCCCCAGTTGAACTCTCTCTGTTCACTTCTCCTCTGTTCGCAGTTCACTCTGTTCGCAACAGGCTATTTTTTTACAAGGCTGCTGGCTTGACGCGGTTGCCCCGGCTCAAAGCCTTCACTATAATCAACCACCCAAGGCCCAACTGGAACAAGCACTCCCAATTCACGTTTTTCAAACAAACAACCCCATGATCAAACAGTCCCTGCAACTAGCACAGTCAAAAAAATGACAGATCCATTCTACTTGCCATGTAAGAAAGTAAGTCCCAAAGTGTTTTGGTACTTTGCAATGTGTTAAAAGCAGTTGCAGTGCTAGGCCCCACTCCTGCTAGGATCACTTTTTGATCCTAGCATGTTGATGGTGGTGCACAATTAACAGCAATAGTAATGTTGCCCCTTTCAAAGAGAATCATTATTGTCTTTTCAGGCAAGTATTTCTTGGAGGTTTCTCCCAATTTACCCTTCACTCCTTATTCTTCCACTAACACACCACCTGTGCCAGATAGATGAGTCTGTGGTATTTGGCCCTTCTGTCATTTTTCACTGTAGCTTCATTGTAGTTGCTACACAACCAGATACATACCGGATGTTGAGTGAAAAGCTTGTTGATGCCTAATACAAGAGGAAACTGTAGATCCCAGGAAGAGAGAGAGCCACATTTCGTTATCTTGGGCTGGGAAAAAAACTTACCTTTTTTTTTGGATCCTCTGTACGTTGGTTTTTCACGATGTTCAATACACATCTTAATGAGATCAGACAAGTGGCCTTTCTGCAGACACAACAGCGTACACAGCTAAGGCCACTCAAAAAATTAAGCCTAATACATCTTTCCTAATAAGTAAATAAACGAATAATATTAAGAAAAAATATGAACTCCCGTTAAGTTCTCGACAAAGTCAATTTGTCCTGTGAAACAATTTTTATCTGAGGGAAAAAAGATTATAATTAAGTTGGTTATTGTAAAATTTATTATAATGATGATACTTTGAGATGGTTGGAGGAAAGGTGCTATACACTGAAAGTGTGAAATTTTTTACAAGCATTAATTAATTAAGCCTCACGACGTCTACTGGGAGACCTAGACTCTGTTCTATTCATTTTGTGGAGTAATGTTCAGACCCTTGCCCAGAATATGTTGAGCTAGTGGCAGAGCAAGAAATGGAACCAGAGAGTCCTGTCTCTCAGACAACTATTCTAGCCACTAGACAATACTTAACATAAATGAAAACCACATAAATTCACTTAGTTACCTGTGATTTGTTCAATTCTGAGGCAGTGCTCTTCCAAACAGAACGTGATCTCTTCTTCTGTGGTCAGAAGAATAATGGACTTGATCTATGACTTTGCAGCTAGCAATGTTAACTATGATTGGAGGATAAGAAAAGGAAGATGTTTAGGGTAGAATGAGGCTTTGGAATGGAAAAATCATGTGGAGGAGACTTTGGGGAGAAATTTAAATTTTTTTCCTAGGTATTTTAATTGCAGATGACTTTCTTATTATTTATGTAACCATCTAATCTTTTTGAAAAACAGTATTCTCTTTGCTTCCATATCTTGCCACAGTAAATTCTCCAGGTCAGCTGTGGATTGTGTTATGTTTTTAATCAGTTTCAGATGTGTTATCTTTTTTAATGTCGTTGGGTGTCCCGTTGTTCTTATATTATGAAAGGCTAAATAGTAAAGTTGGCTGAAAAAAACCCTAAATTTCCTTTGAAAAATATATTTAGTTTTTCAAAAAATAAATTTTTGGTTATTGTAAAATCATTGGTTTCCAAGCCCAAAATATTTTTTTTTTACTGATAACTGAAACATTTTCAGTTTTCAGAAAACAGAGAAAATGGTTTTTAATTTTTCACAAAAAAGACTTTATGGAAATGGATTTTTTTTTGTAGCAAATGTTTGTCAGGTCATTTTTCACTCAAAAAAACATTTTTGATTGAAATTTTTTCAACCAGCTTTATCAAATAGCAGGATTGTACTGACCTTGGGTCTGATTTTCAATAGTTCAGAGAGCAGGGCTGGATTAAGGCAATGTGGGGCATCAGCTACACCACAACATGGTTCCTCCTGGTTGTCATGGTTGCCCATCGAGCCCTGCCAGCCACTTGGAGTGACATGGGCCTGAAGCCCCTGTCCTCCCAGAAGTGGTGGTGGGGTGGTTCTCCTTGAGTGCAGCAAGTGCAGCATAGGTCACCTTTTCCACCCAGGAGAGGCACGGGTGACAGCATGGAAGTCTCCAGTAACTATTTCAGTAACCAGCGTATATCTGCATGGATGTGAGAGCTGATCCTCCTTAACTCTTCCCTGTCTGCCACACAGAGACCTCTACTGTGACAGTGCTGGTGGGACCTCCCCACACTGCTGGAGCGTGAATTGAATGCTACATTGAGTGGTTCACATTGATCAGCTCTGTTGTTCCAGGTGGCCTGTAGATTCAAGAAGGAAACCATTGCACCAGTTACACCCACATCATGCTTTGGAACATTTCTTAGCTACCACAAGAGCTCAAAACTTCCACTAATATTTTTAATGAAATTCTGAGGACTTTGGGAGCTAGAGTATGAAATGGGTTACAGTTTCTCCACCTTAATCCAGCCCTGGCAAAGGGGGAAGGGGTAGAACAAGCAACACAAACCAAATACAAGTTTAAATGGCAAAACTTTTAATTCTCTGTTGAAGAATCCATTTTGAACAATTTTTCTGCCTTTATCTTTGTTTAGCGCTATATATAATGGTTATTGATGTTTTAATACATATTCTGTCAAAGCAAAGTCATTAATATGATCTGCAAATCCCCATCCCCCCATACACAATTTCTCTGCCAGATAGAGACTTCCCATCTTTCCAAGTTTTAGGATAGTTTTAAGATGTGAAAAAAACATCCAAACAGACAAGTGGAGATTACTAATCTCATTCTGCTTGCTACCTAAATGATTGGAACCCAGGTCTCCAGAAGTAAAACAAAAGTTTTGAGAACTCACCCCCATGGCTTATTTTTCAGTTATTCTCTCTTACTGCACTAGTAATGGTAACAAGGAACCTGCTCCCTTCATCTCAGTTCCTAGTTAAATACTCTTTACCACTAATTACTAAAGCCATGTGTGCTAAAGCTTTCCCAGTTGTAAAAAGAAAATCAATATTCATTTGACATTTGCAACTGGTACAAACACTAGGTGGAAATTTAATGATTTTTTTTGCAGCTGTCAACACATCTCTAAAACAGAGCTTTGACAAGCAGAAATGCAGGTAATGGCAAAAAAAGAACACCACACCCTTGGAGAAAGTTGGCATTTGGGCTTTCTCAGAAAAAATTGCTTCCAGGAGGCTTTGGACACAAAACTCCTGATCCAAATTAAGGCAAATATTGGATTTGTAAAAATGAAGATTGGATTTAACAGTCATAAGGAGTAATTTTGAAACATTGAGTATTGCATCCAAACGCTTGTCTTTTGTTTTTTCCATGGAGATATATGGGTCAGACAGGTTCAGGACTGAGGCAGTGCAACTCTAATTCTTATAGCTGGAGCACAGAACTGGGAGTCAGGAGACTCGCATTCAATATCCAGTTTAGCTAAGACTTCCTGATTACCTTGGGCAAGTACTTCAATTTGGTGCTATATAAAATTCTCAAGTGACTTAGTCTGAATCCTGTTTTCAAAGACACCCTAATTCACTAGGCTTTAGAACTTAGGTGCTTTTAAGACTTGAACTCAGGCTCCAAAGTCATTTAGGTAGGTTTGAAAATTTTACTGCTCATTTGTAAAATGGAAATGTTTCTCTAGCTCATCTGAACACAGTGGAACTTAATTTCCCAATGTTTGTAAAATACTTATAAATCTCTGAGTGCAAGATGTTACAGAATCCATTGTAGAGGTGGATAATGAGCTACAAAGTTAGGATCTAGATCTGAACTTGCCCACAGTACTAGATGTCTTTGGATCTGGGATTTTGGTCCAGTCATTACAAAGATCAGAGGCAGCTGTAAAGTTGTTTTTTATTATTCTTTTATCAGTTATTATTTATTCATTTACAACCATTTAGAACAGAGATAACAAAGTAAAAACATAAAAATAAACAGTCAGTAATGGAAAAAATAAGGCAATTTTTTTTAAAAGAATCAAAATCCTCCATTAGTATTTATCATAAAACTTAGTCCTGTCCTGCAAGGCACAAAGGACCTGCTCCATCACGGTATGTATGCACATGCTTAACTTTAAGCATTTAAGAAGTCCTGTTAACTTCACACTATTTGCTCCATACAAGCCCATGAGTAGCCCACTTTGAAGTTAAGGGAACTATTCCAGTCCTTAAAGTTAGGCATGTGCTTAAGTGTGTTGTGGGATTGGGGCCCAAGTACTTTGAACTGCCATTGAGCTAGTGAAACTTGAGAAAGCCCAGCTCCTATTGGGATTGCGCCTTCATGGCTATTAGAAGCTAAAGCCCAAGCAGAAATTCCATCAAAACTCATCTTTTCCCAAGAATTTGAAAATGTGCGATGAGGGAAAACTACGTTTTACCCGTAGTTGACAGAGGCTGGGGGATATGAGAGAAGGATAAATATGTTTAGTGAAATCCCGTGTAGTGGAAAGGCTCATCTATCCATTTTCTTTGTCGTGTTGCATGAGAAAAATGTGAAGTTAAAAAAATATCCTCCTCCCACTCTTAAGTTGATTTTGGGTATAGGGCCAATAATCAAGACACAAACTGGAACCAGATGGGAACTACCCTAGTGTTTATAGGTGTTTGGATCTGCAGTTCTGATTTAGCTCATTGAAAAGAGAGGTGCTGGTTGTGAAGTTTGGCTCTGAATCCAAATTCTTTTTGAAGCTCTCAAATGTTCACATCTGGTGGTTTGGTTCAGGCTTGTGTCCAATTTTAAGAACAATTTTTCAAAAAAAATGTTCTCATTGGAAGATTAAAACATGATGGTTCTTCAGACAAAGTAGGTGTGAAGTTTTCAGTATCCCACACTACCGGCTAACTGACAGGTGACATTCCTTACTATAAACAGATAGTCATATATAGATTCTAGTAGTAAGATGATTCATACATTTCTTGCTCATCTCCCCACTGTTTCCCTCCTACAGAGTAATAGGAGGTACTGTATCTCCTACAGAAATCTGCACATAGTCCCATGCACAAGTTCTTACATATAGATAGGTAAATAACCCAATTTATATAGTATAAAACAGTTTGAAGTCAATAGCATTTCAATAAATCTAGTGAAACTCTTAATTTGATTCCGCTAAATTTAAGAACTTTAACAGTAACATTCTTCAGATTTAATTCTCATGTTTAAAAATTGGTTGTTATGCCATTTATGTTTTGAAGATCAATTTATTTCAGACTTTTAAAATAAGCGGAGGATCTTATTCAACAGAAAGTAAGCTTTTGATAAAGCTGAAAGAGTTCTGGATTGATTTACAGTGATTAAGGTTGTTTATGTAATTTTCTTCTTGGCAACGTGTTGCTCTAATTTCAGTTGTCTAAAATGGTACATAATGGAGAAAAATGAATGCATAATGAATATATAGGGCCAAATTTCTCATGTGTAACTGAGAGCAGAATACAAAATATTACATAGCACTATTTTCTGTGTACATCATACAGTGAGCTTAGTGCATTTATGCTACAATTTTAAACTGGAACAAAAATAAGAGATCTTTGTATGTGAGTTGCCCTTTTATCCTAAAATGTATGTTTTTGGATGCATCTTTCATTTAGTAGCATTCCCATTATTATGTTGAACAACCGCCATTTTTAAAGGCAACACCCAAAGTAATATTTTAATATTTATTAATGGAATACATGAAGACTGCGCGGCATTTAGTCAGTGAATCGCCCTGTAGCAGCATCAGGAATAATCTTAATATAATGACAAAAAGCTCTTCTAAAGGCTAAAGTGATTCAGCTAACAAACTGACAATTACTTCCACAGACTCTTCAAGCCTATCTTTAAAAAAAACATTTGTTAAAACATTCTCCTTTGTGCCTTGTGTCACCTGCAGCAAGATAAATGCTACATTATATTCCATCAGTTACTTTCAATTAAAGATATTTCAGAACGTTGATGTAATTGGAAGGCATATGTTGTTTTAGAATTTAGAACTGTGAAATTTCATTTCTGTGGTAACTACTGGACACTAGCTAACAAAATAGGTACTGTGATGGGGCAAGGCCAGATGGCTACAGTAAAGTACTGAGAAACAGGCATGTTAGCCCCAGGCTAAGCAAATCCCTAGTACCCTGGTAACCAAATGGCAGTTGCTCCAGGTTAATCAAGGCACCTGGAGCCAATTAAGATCTTTCTAGAAGGCAGTGGAGATAGCTACTTTAATTAGAACACCTGCAGCCAATCAAGGCAGGCTAATCAGGGCACCTGGGTTTAAAAAGGAGCTCACTCCAGTCAGGCAGGGAGGAGCCAGAGGAGAAGGAGTGTGTGTGAGGAGCTGGGAGCAAGAAGGCAAGGAGCTGAGAGTGAGAGAGTGTACTGCTGGAGGATTGAGGAGGACAAGCATTATCAGACACCAGGAGGAAGGTCCTGTGGTGAGGATAAAGAAGGTGTTTGGAGGAGGCCATGGGGAAGTAGCCCAGGGAGTTGTAGCTGTCATGCAGCTGTTACAGGAGGCACTGTAGACAGCTGCGATCCACAGGGCCCTGGGCTGGAACCCAGAGTAGAGGGTGGGCCCGGGTTTCCCCCCGCCCCACCCAAACCTCCCAGCTCCTGATCAGACACAGGAGGAGCTGACCCAGACTGTGAGTTCCACAAGAGGGGAAGATCACTGAGGTGAACAAATCTGCCAATAAGTGCAGGACCCACCAAGGTAGAGGAGGAACTTTGTCACAGTACATTATTAAACATTGTAATGGCTACTGGTTTTTTTATTCATTCCTTTAAAACCCTACATTCCATTGATTGCATCACGATCACGATAGATCATGACTAAGTGGTATTAACATGGTGACATGGGCAGCCAGATTTTGGTGCCCTTACTCATCTTGGGCCTGATTCTCTGTTACTCTGCACCTCGTGTAGCCATTGACACCAGTGCAGATTAGATGTAAAATACTGCCATGCTGATTGGGGAGCCATTTACACCACAGCAAAATAGATGAAAAATGCTACACAGGGCAATAGAGAATCACTCCCATTGAGTATCACCTTACTCCACAAGTTCTCCCATTGATTGCAAAGTGACTTCTTCTGGGTTTAAGGTACTAGTCAGTGTAAGGGTATCACAGTCTGCCCTAGAAATTTCCATAACGTCAGAGAGATTAATCCAGGTATTTCAATACTCCATTAAACCATCTGTCCATTAAATACTCAATTAAACTGACAATCTGTCCCTTTCTTAGGTAATGTGTATTATTCACTACAGACATGGCCTCTCAGTTCCAAGGTCAAAAACAAGATGTGCATTCAAATTACATCAACACACTCAGCAATATGTTTATTTCAAATTCTTGATGGACTCTAATACAGCGTTCATTAAAATTAATGAAAGATGTATGGCAAAATTCCCTGAACTGCTCTGAAAATCTCAACCTAAATGCCTTAGTCAGACAATGGACCAGATTCATCTCTGTCTTTAAAAAGAGCTCTTCTAGGGGAAGATACAGCTCAGTGGAACCTGAAGCATAAGAGATGAAATTCTGGCCCCATTGAAGTCAATGGGAGATTTGCTATTGATTTCAGTGGGGCCAAGCGGTCACCCAAAGTGAGCAGGAGTGAGGGTGGGGGTTGTGTGCATTTTATACCTTGAGGCATGATGATTTGATAGTATTGCCATTTTTATTCTATTATAATGGAGGTGCCATTCTTTTAAAAAATATGCAAAAGAATTTAATTGTTCACACATCTATATACAGTGTTTCTATATAAAGTAGGGTGACCAGACAGCAAATGTGAAAAATTGGGATAGGGTGGAGGGAAATAGGAGCCTATATAAGAAAAAGACCCCAAAATCAGAACTGTCCCTATAAAATCAGGATATCTGGTCACCCTAGTATAAAGAGAGAGTAAAATGCCATCAAATCAATTTTTTCCACTCATGTTACATCTACTTTGCATGCAAGATTGAAGCCCGTGGAGAATCAGGCCTGGTATTTTTATCCATGTATATGTGTAGTCAGGAAGGCTCTGATTGGTACAACCAGAACAAAGTTAAAGGAGTCTTGAGGTTTTCCTCCGTCTCCTCTTCTTGCAAAAGGTCCACAATTCATTTGGGGCTACTGCAGCTTTCTCATGAAAGACCAGCATAAAGACACCACTTTTTCTGTGTTGCCAGGTCTCTCTCTTTTCCCAGAGAGCTGACATATCCTAACTTGGGACACAAATAGCATCTGAGAAAACCCCAACAAATTGAAGTTATGTGATAAGCAGAGGTTAAATAATTCTTGGGGGGATGTCATTAGAGAAAATGGAACATTTATAGTTCAGGAAAAAGGTGTCTCAATTTAAGATCCAATAGGCATTTAGAAAGCAGTGATTTTGCTGAGTTCTGGTAGTTTAGAACAAACCTGTGAGTGCTTGAAAATGCTAGAACAAAATTTCACTACAGTAAAAAACAAAAACAAAGCCTCTATTAAATCCTTTGGAAACCTTTCTTGAATTAATCCCTCATGCTGATACGTGCTAGAGAAGAAATGGGATGGTGAATTTTTTTTCTTCCCTGGGGACTTTGCAGAAGAGGTTAGATGGTCTCAAATTACTTTACTCCTATTTACAGATTTCTTTCTGGTTATTGATTTATAATCCCTATAGATCCCCCACTCTTGGCACACCAGAGTCCTTGAACAGTGTTTAGGCATGGTCAAGATTGATTATGGTAATGTGTTTGCAATCCTATATTCAGCTACCATTAAGCAGTGTGGTGCCAAAATAATTTATTAGTCTTCCTATGGCATGTTAAATAATTTATACAATTGTTTCCCTGACAGGGAGAAGCCGCAGATGGCCTTAATATGCTGGAAACAATAGGTAGTACCAAAACAAGTGAATTCTGGGTAACAGAATGTTGGATAGCTAAGAACAACTCCATAATTAATTTATAACTTGTTCATTGTTAATCAAGTAAGTAATTACATCAGGACAACAAAAGCATTCCTACTGTCATCTGAAATATAAAATATATATGATACACAGTAATAGAGCATAGAAAATCATAAGCAAATTAATTGTGAGCTGTGAAGGAAAAGCAAACCAAAACACCTCAAAAACACCCCCATTAAGATGCATTCAATCCAAACCTAACCACATAAATTTATTCATGTGATTACCACATAATTTTATTCATCTGACTATTCTTCCCTCATACTGCCATTCTTTTTTTGTCTGTTCTCTCTGGTGGCTTTAATATTTACACTTCCATTATAATACCTTTGGGCTCTGTATAGGGAATAAATAATAATAATTCTAACCAGCTGCCTCAGAAATGAGAGCTTCTGAAATGCTACTGGTTGTATGGCATTATAAGTCTCTCATTTGAGTCTTACTAAATGCCACCTTTTTTTTTCAAGACCTGTCAGCTGCCTTCATGAGGTGTGGTTACCACATCTGTGACTCTTGGCAGGAGCAGAATAATTTCTTAGTGATTCCAACCATTTTTTCTAGGAGATCCCAGAGGGCGGGAAAGGGCACTGTATTGTGTGTCCCAAAAGCTCTGTCATGTGAGGTTCCAGGTGACTCTGTCTACCTATTTCCCTCTTTTCCTATTCAATATGTACATTGGGCCGTTAGGACCTAGAGGAGAGTAGCTGAATGATTTACCATGGTGATTAGAGTGTGGAGCAGAGATGACTTGTTGACATTCAATCTAGATAATACTGAGATGATGCTCATATACTGGAGATAACAGTGGCCCCATTAGCCCAGGGAATGCCAGACAGTTGTTATCCAAGTATTCAACCTGGAGTTGATGTTGGATCCCCTGATGTTGACAGATGCCCTGCTAGCACCAGTTGCCAGGAGTGTTTATTATCATTTGTTTCTGACTAAGAAGAGTGCAGATTCAGCCCTAGCCATGCTAACCCGTGCCTTTGTCACCTGGAGTTTGGATCACCGGATTGTGTCCTGCATAGGGTTACTTGAAAGTGGAAGCTGGTGCAGAATGCCGCTGCCCACTGAGCTGGGACTTCTTGCAGGAAGCACTGTGCACCCAAGCTATGTAACCTGTGCTGGCTTCTATGAAGTGAATTTTAAAATGGTGGTTTTGACCTATAAAGCCCTGAATGTTGTAGGCCCTTCTTACCTTAGAGTCCACCTCTTGCCTGTGTGATTCCATTAAACTGTAATGTGAAGGGTCATCAGATCCAGAATGTTTCTCCCCCATGGTCCACCAGCACCTAGATTTATCTCAGGGCAAGTCTCATGGGCTATCTGTTTTCTAGGCTCTTACATAGGCACTGATAGAATTGACTAACAGTCCACTTGAAACTGCTGATTCTTAAAGGCACTATATTAATATAACTTAACTATATGTTACTTAGAATGTACCTGGACACTCATAAAAAAAGTGGTGGTTGCAACATACACAATTCCTGAAATAGGAATTGTGGCAGGGTGGACTAGATCTGGATGTCCCCTGCATCACCCTGCCCTGGAATAGATCAGAGAGAAGTCCTCCAGACAGCTTAGAGACACCTAAGAGCTATGGCCCCCATACCAGGGCCATGATGAGAACTTGCACTGTATACCTTGGAAGGTCGTGTGTGTGGCTCAGCCGCAGGCTCACATCCAACCGAGAAAAGGGGTCTGTCCACAAGAGGTGGGTGGTGCCTTATGGAAAGAAGTGTGTTTGCAGGCACTATCGGCCAGAGAAAGGGCCACCCCTTTCTCTGGCCGATAGTGGCTGGTGCTGACCCTGTTACAGAAATTTAAGAATCTATTTAGGCCATTTCTGTTTTAAAGGAACTGTTATTCAGTGGAATTCACCCTGCGGGACATAAGGAGTTGTAGGGCTCTGGACTCACCAGGCTGCTGTTCAGCATTCATGTGAGCATGCAACTATCTTTAAGATAAATTCAAGTGCCTTTGCACATTTCCAACTCATCTCTAAGAATAAATAAAACACTTAGGCTGATCTAATGTAGCTTTTCAGGAAACCAGCTCTGAATGTTGAGAAGAATTGCTAATAGAGAGGGGTTTGCATGATTTAGGCAGGGGATTCTCAGTTATCATTTTGAGTCCAGATTGGGGACTAGACCTTCAGATGGTGTAAATCAGATCCATGTTTGCTGGCCCTGAGTCAATAATGTATGAAAATCATTATATTTAGTCATCTAGAGGAAATTAGTTGGTGGTCTGTGTACAATGGAAACCACCATTATAATGGCACAACATTATCCATTAAGCTAAGGGTTTGGAAAATGAACTACCATATGCTCCTTAGAGGTAACTCTCCAGGTCAAGGTTTTGGTCAGTGATGTACAGATACTTGCACATTGGCTGCCTAAAGCTGACACCTTCCTTACTTAAATAGAGTAACACAAAATGTAAACCATATCCTTCTTCTCTCTTGTAATTGCTGTTTGTTGGAGTTTCATTGAGAAGTCTCCCATTCTCAAGCTGCTAGCCAAACGCACCTTTGATTTCTCCCCCCTCCCTATTTCTATGAAATTTATGGTAATTTTTATACTAAAATCTAATGTTTCTTTATCAAAAAGTTTTTCTTCTAAGCAATGTTCAAGAAAGAGAATAATACATTAGGGAAATTCAGTGGAGAGTGCTAGAAGCTTTGGAATTTTGCCATCAAGGCAAAACATACTAACCCATCAAAGAGTCCAGATGTAAAAGACAGTGCTCAGGAGGAAAACTTCTGTCTCTTCTGTTGCTTTCAATGAATCCTATTATGGTTTTATATAGTAACATTGCAATCCCAAAGGGCTGCGTTTATTGCAGGACTTTGGATATGTTGCAACAATGAAATGTTTTATAAGTGTTTTGAATCCTCTGGAAAGAGCACAGGGCCAGCTTGTTAATATCGCAAGGATATGTTTAACAACTGTCATAGGGTGGCACCAACAACACACTGGACAGTTTAAGACAGATGTATCCTATAAGACATCTTAAGGAAATTTAAGTCCACGTCAGATACATTTCAGAGGGAGCGAACAACCAAGCTGCACCTAATGTGCTGCAACAAGGTGGTTGATGGTTTAATAACACTTGTCGGTGACAAAATAGTCCAACTGTGGGCAATCAAGGAAGAGGGGTACAAATCATTCTAAACCCCAGATACTATAAAATATGGAATGACTAGCTGCATTTCTTCCTATTCACAATGGAATTAACCCATACACAATTTTTCAAAAAACCCTTTCTCTACACTTGCAACACAACAAACTGAACAATTATTTATATATCCTGCAATAACCAAGTAAGAATGTACTTTCTCACAGATATCTTCCCAATACTCACTTATTGCTAGCAGTGACAGTAGTCAATTGATTGTGCATATCTCATGCAGGGGAAACTGCTAAAATATAATTTTGCATGAGAACCTCCCTATTGAATATACACTAGCACAAAAATCTGCCATTTTGGTATTTTTTTATAGGTCTTTAAAATTCCAGCTGAAGGTGCAAGAGGAAAATAACTGATCATGATAGGGTCTGTCTATGCTGCAATCCAAGGGGTGATTTCAGATCAGGTTAGCATACCTGCACTTGCTTTAATCCAGCTAGTGCGGCTACAAATTGCATTGAAGATGTGGTTTAGTCTTCAGCGTGAGCTGTACAATCTAACCAGAACTTTGGGTACATACTTTACTCCTGGGGGAATTCTGCAGGACTGCGTGTCTGCAGAAAATGCCCCCACAGAATTACTGTGCTTCCCTGCAGAAAATGGCAGGGAACCCATGCAGGAGGTGGGAGGTTGGGGGAATGGATGACCATGGGTGCAGTTTTTTGGGTGGAGGGAATCTCCCCACCATAGAGGCAAGGCATGGGAGGCGTATGGGGTTACGTGCCACTGCCCCCCACCTCATTTCTGCAAGTGCAGAGCTGCCTAGTTGAAGGAGGCTCAGTCTGAGGTCTGCTGAGTCTGCAGCTGAACACTGCCTCCTGGGTCCTAGTGCCAGTCATGCTCCCCTTCTGTTTGCTGGGAGCCTTCCTGTTTCTTGTGCAACGAGTGCCTGTGGTGGAGTGGGGTGGGAGAAGAGGCAGTGGAAAAGGACCCAGGCACATCACCCCGCGCTGAGCCCAAACTACCTTCACCTGGATGCCCTGCAGAGTTCCATTGCCCCTGCACCTAGAACCCCCCAACTAGCCCCTGTGCATCCAGATCTCCCACTGAGCAACCCACACCCAGATTGCCCCACACAGACTCCTCTCACCCCACACCTGGACACGCCCCCCCATACGAAGCCCCTCCACACTTGGTTCACCTAGCACAGAGGGGCAGGGCCCCAGGGTGTTTCTGGGGCAGGCCAAGCCTGTGTCAGGTTTGGGGGCAGCCTCACTGCTGAGTCCCTGTACCAGGGAAGGTGGGGGCTTCAGGGTGATCTCCCACCTCAGTGCAGCCAGTGGCCAGTATTCCCCACTGCCATGCTGGAGCCACATTTATTTATTGACAACATTTGTAGAATTTTAAAATATTGTGGGCAGAATTCCCTCAGGAGTAATGCTTGCACTGTGCTTTGCCACCAAGTCTTAACTGCTACTTTGAGCCATGCTAGCTAGATTAAAGCTGGCTCATGTATGCCTCCATGAACTGTATCACATCTTCCATTGCATGTAGACTTACTCTGAGTCCTTTTCAAAGATTTTACTTCTCAGGAAACAGTCGCTCGGCCTCCTTTAAAAGCACAAAGCGTGGAGAATTTGGGATTTGCTATCAGTACTGTGTGCATATCCGCAAAACAAAATGCTCTGTTTAATATTGCTTATCACTAATTTTTTTTTGCATGATAATTGAAGCATGAACAGTATCTGAGAGCGAAGCAAACTAGATCTATTGCTGCATGGTCAAGCCTATCAAAATATATTGCTGAGTTCCAGGAACCAAACAATTTTTTTCAGAATATCAACTGAAACAAGAGGTTCCAGCTCACTAGACCTACACTCACCATATGCTTGTGTAGCATCACCTGTAACAGCAAATAGCTATGTTCAAATGTGAGGGTGCATTCAAAACAGGCAGAAATATTGTGCTGAACTCATCTGAGACTGAAAATGGACAGTTTTTATTACATTCCACATCCTCCTGAGTTGTCAGGCAATGATAATGAAGAAAGCCCTGCTGAAATCACTCACCATGAGAAAACAGCATACATTACTTTTGGAACTATCTCTGAAAGGTCATTCTGCTGCAGTTCACTCAGTAGGAAAAATGGCTTTCCAACTATTCACACTATAGAACAAGTAAAAGAAAGGAGTGTGGCAATATTATGTATTTACTTTGTTTAAAAAGTAACACACAGAGGGTTCCCCTCTTCCAAGCCCCTCTCACACACAATAGATCACTGCGCTTTTGAATATGGCCCCCATTCGGGCAAATCCTCTTCAGAGGATACAAGATATGGGCAGATTTCATCACACCTCATGTGCAGGCGTCACACCAGCTCTTTCAGTGGATATCAAGCTTTCCAGACTACTGTACCCCTGAAGCCCTAGCCCCTCTGGCTTAGCTTTGTGGGGCCTCCTGTGGTGTGGGGCCCTGGGTAGTTGCCCGGCTTGCCATCCTGTAAAGCTAGTCTTGCACTTGCGACCCCCCTAAACCTGTCCCATGACCCCCAGGTTAAGAAACTGATGCAGATGAGGTGACATATTCCATGGAAGACCTCTGCATACCTCCAGGGGTAGGTGTACCCTTGGTTCAAAACAACTGAGCTATATAGTACAACCCTTATTCACACTGGTGAGTTGTGAGGGCCCACTTTGAAGCCAATCTCTCTTTTTGACACAGGACATCAACATCAGTCAGATTCTTTTTTTAAAATTGGGAAATTATTGAAGATAAAAATGTCAAAGGGATAGTAATAAAGAATCATTTTACTCTCACAAAGTACCAAACCAAAGCTTTAATGTACTTGTTTTTAAACTGTTGACAGTGTAGCACGTAGCAACAAACCTCACAATAACTCGAATACTAAGGGGACAATAATCAGTATTGCCATCTTTACTATTTGTTTAATAGTGGAAAGGAAATGCATTTACCCAAACATCTGCTTTTAAACTAAAACAAGGTTCAAATAACTCTAGTTTTTTTTTTGTTTGTTTGTTTTTTTCCTATTTGTAATCCAAAACGCCTGGACACAGGAAAGATGCAGGTACACACAACCACACATTCTCTTAACTGTACTATAGCTCCATCTAGAATTAGAATTTTTAAAATGAAGTTTAAGGTAACAAGAACATCAGCCTGTTTGCTTCTTTTTTTGTTTTGGCCCTGGTCCAGTGATGAGATGGACCCCTGTACACGATTGCAAGATCAAAGCCTTTCTGGGTAATATGTGTCTGTGAGATTAGTATTGTGATACCAATAAGGTATTAGAGTTAAAAGAGTGAAATTATTGCTGCTTTTTTGTCAAATTCTGATGTCTACAGCATTCAGTGCAGTGGCACATTTGAATGTCTTGCTGCGAGTTAAACATCATTTTGCTACTGACAGATGATCTCTACAAAGGATATTTTCCTGCTGTCTGACTGCTTGTGAACCCAGCTGTGGAGAGAGTCAGAACAGGATATCATAAGCTCCCAGTGAAATTGGTTAAATAAATATGGCTTCACATCGAGTGGATAATTTTGATAAACAGGAGCCCAGGCCATTTAAATGTAGAACTCGATAATGCATTTTCAGCCAAACTTATATTTTTCTCTGTTTATTCTAAAATCAATGTCTCATATGATTAATTCTGACCTTAATGAGATTTTTTTCTCTTTCAATATGCCCCTTTGCTAGTAGGAAGGACAGGACAATGAGCTAGAGTCAAGTACAAGTCAAATAATTGAGCAATTGCTGAAAGAAAAATAATCAGTAAATACTCTAAAATTCAGTGTCATTAGAAACATTTGCTTCTTGAATAGGCCATAAGTGATCATAATTATTATTTCATGGATGTATCTGAGGACCAAATGATGTTAAGATTGCAGGCTGGGAAATTGCTCAGTTGAATCATTCTTTCATCATATTATCAGTGACAGCAGTGTTTTTATAGTTTTTGTAAGTGGCCCTAGAAATTTGTGTATGTATAATTTCCTTAACAATTATATATATTGTTACCAAAGTATATATGTAAGTTATGGCTGTGTTTGTGTGTGTTAGCGAGAGAGAGAGAGAGCGAATATACATATCTCTCTATATGAAAATATACATTTTTTCATGTAACATTAATGTAATTTGTTCTGCCAAAAGTATCTAAAGAAATGTTGTGGCAGACCTCTCCAGGCCATGGCACCAATTTCATGCTTTACAAAAATGTCATGTTTAAACCTCTCAGATAATCGGAATAAAACCATGGATTTGTTCACATTAATTAAACATGTTACCTAAATGCTGCATTATGAATGCACTTATATCTTTTAATTTCCATGCCATAAAAAGGCATGAGGAATAAAAGAGATGTGTTGTGAAAGGGGAAGAATTAGAAAATACTTTGAAGGTTTTAAATAAAACATTCCTGTATATTTAATTTTTACATACAGCAGGATTACAATGTGCTTAAAAGAAAGGGAAATGCCAATCATACATAAGAGAAACAGTATTTCCAATGACCCATTCAGAATTCACAAACAGGCAGGTTAAATAATTCATTATTTCAATACACCTATCTAAATGTCAACACACAGCAATTAATTTCAGATTTCAGTACAGCAACACATCACATATTGTGTTTGGGGTTGAACTCACTAATTAGTTCCCTAAAACAGTGATTTTTATTAGAATGCTGGAGGATGCCAGAACAGAAGTACCATATTAAAGGTCTACATCAAAATTTTCCGATGATATGGTGGAATGGGTAAAGCGTCATTTCCATTTTGCTTTACTATGTAGAGGTTTAAACTACACCATAGAACAACCTATGGGCAGATGCCTGGGTCAGACCAAGGCTTTCATCCTTTTCACCTCACTCTCTCTGCTGAGGTTGACATCTATATCACCTTGTTCTTTGGTTTTCATAAGGGGACAGCGTATGAATTGGGCAAAGACCAATGACTTCAACCATTCATCCAATGGCTGCTCAGTGGCCTACTTTAAATAAATGTTGGTGGGCTTCAGTCCAATTCCTTGTTGGCAGGAATCTGCCAAGGAATGAATGCATCATGGAGACTTAGTTAATCTCCCATATACATGTGCTCACTTCATGTCAGGAAGAGATGGTTGAAATTTTTAGAAAAAAGTTTTTGTTGGAAAGAGGATTTTCAACAGAGAACTATTTCATTTGACAAAGTTTTTGTTTTGAATTGAACATTTTAGAGGGGAAATATAATTTTTTTGGTGTTTTTGAAATTTTTCATTTCAAATTGTGGGAAAATTTGACCATGAGTTGGAAAAGTAGGCTTTTCCTCACATTCATGCTATATATATTTTTTTAATTTTCCCACCAGAAAAGCTTTATTTCTTGATGGGAACATTAGGGGCATTTCCTGTGAAAATGCCCAGTTTCTGGCTAGGAGTAATGTTGTGGATTGAGGCATTTTGTTTGGATACTGGGTGAGGAGCCTGTGAGAAATAACTGTGGCAAAGAAGTTAGTAGGATTCAGAAAAAGGATCAAACATTGTCTGCAGAGACACTAAAGAGGAAAATAATTAGAAATACTGACCCATATACCTCAGGACTTAATCCAGTTGCTGCCTGCCAAGGGTAAAGAAAAAAAATAAGAAAATGTGGAATTTGGGCATGGTAAATGGACTATAGTGGAGGTGCATGCAATGTTGTTGTATCCCTGTTGGTCCCAGGATATTAGAGAGACAAAGTGGGTGAGGTAATATTTTTTTATTGGACCTGCTTCTGGATATGAAGAAGAGCTCTGTGTAAGTTTGAAAGCTTCTCTCTCTCACCAACAGAAGTGTGTCTAATAAAAGATATTTCTTCAACCCAGGTTGTCTCTCCACATTGGAAGTGGTCTTTTCTGATCTGGGCTGAGGCATATTGGCATGGCATTTATTCCTGTCTATGCTTCTGTCAATAAAAAGAATGGTATCTGTAGATAAGCATTTTTGACCGGTACTATAGAAAAACTGACAGAAGTGTGCATCACAATGAACCCCCATGATGCTGGACTTATGCGTACTATGATACAGCATGGCCAGAGGGCAGCAGGAGAGTGTTAGCAGGAAGCCTTATTCCCTGCAAGGGGAGGAAGGTTTGCTATAGATTAACTAGAGCACCTGTAGCCAATTAGAGCACCAGCAGCCAGTCATGTGATAAAAAACCTCTGCTTCAGTCACACAGTGTGGGAGTTGGAGCAGGAAGGTTTGGTTGGAGCAGAGAGCAGTTTGAAGGGGGAAGGGAAGAGAAGTTTGGAGGAGTGCTGCGGTGGGCTGAGAAATCCAAAAGAAATCCTAGGTAAGGGGCACCTGGCTTTTGTAGAAGGAGAGCAAGAAGCCCCTTCACAAGCTGAAGGGCAGGAGAGGGAAGTAACCCAGGGGAAGGAACCGCTAGTTCAAGTGGTTCACCACAAGCCTCAGGGCCCCTGGGTTGGGACCTGGAGTAGAGGGCGGGCCCAGGTCCCTCCCTCTCCACTCCCCTTCTCAAGGACACTAGTGGGGTAATTAAAGTACTGGTTCAGAGGCAAGAAATGGCGCCCTGAACCTTCCCCAAAGAAGAGAAAGCGTGAGACCCAGCATAACAGGACCGGCAATTTACCACAGTACACAAAAAATTTGGATATTATGTCCGTATTTTCATATATTGTAAAACTAAGTGGTATAGAGTTAGTTTGTGCAACAATTCAAATACCTTAGTTTAGTGCTGAGCTATGATTAGGGCCCTGTCAAATTTATGACCATGAAAAACGCATCACAGACTGTGAAATCTGGTTTCCCTCTACGATTTCTGGTATTTTATGTTCTTTTACCCTATACAATACAGAATTCATGGGGGAGACCAGCGTTTCTCAAACTGAGGGTCCTGACCCAAGAGGAAATGCAGGTGAGTTGCAAGGTTATTTTAGGCGGGTCACAGTATTGCCACCCTTACTTCTGTGTTGCCTTCAGAGCTGGATGACCAGAGAATGGCAGCGGTTGGCTGGGAACCCAGCTTTGAAGACAGCGCCCCACCAGAGGCAGCACAGAAGTAAGGGTGGCAATACCATACCATGCCATCCTTACTTCTGCACTACTGCTGGCAGAAGCAACTGGCAGCAGCACAGAAGTAAGAGTAGCAGTACCACCATCCCCCGCTACAATAACCTTGTAACCGCCCCCCAACTCCTTTTGGGAGCAGGACCCCTACAATGACAACACCATGAAATTTCAGATTTAAATAGCTATAATCATGAAATTTACTATTTTTTTAAAATCCTATGACCATGAAATTGACAAAAATGGACCATGAATTTGGTAAGGCCCTAGCTATGATGGGAATGGGGATGCTAGGTGTCACCTGAAGAGTGCCTCGAGGGAGTCAACATGAATTTTCTGCAATAAGAACATACGTCAAATAAACTAAAGAGCAAAGTATATAAGACCATGACTAGGCCAACCATGACATTGTGGGCTGGGCCTGGAATGCTGGCCAATGAAGACAAGAAAACTACTAATTCACATTGCCAAATGCTCAGACGGACGATGGGTAAGATGAGAGCTGAGGCTGTGTAATAAAATGCCATGAGCCATGATGCAGGCACCCCCATCATGCAAAAGCCGAGGGAGTACCGAACAAGATGGTTGGGTCACGTGACACAATGAGACACATATGTTTGTCAAAAAGTATATGACCTGGGGTTATGGGACAAAGAGCATAAAGAAGACCCAGGAAAAGGTGGTTTGAGACCCTGAAGGAGAGCATGAGGAAGGTTGGTGTCCGCTTGGAAGACACACTCAACAAGAATGCTAGGAGATGATGAGCAAGAGCTGCTGACCCAGACTAATGGTAAAAGGTGAAAGCAAAGCAGAGGATTTTAGTATATTGTTATAAAAATATCCTTGGTAAAATGCTGAGTTATTATAGCCCAGTCCTGCAACTTCTTACATGTAGGCAGAATGCTGCATGGATCCCCATTGTGGTCCATAGGGCTTTGCATGAGAGCAGAAGTATCCCCATGCAATAATTTTCAGGATCAAGGCCCAAATATAGAGATTAGTAATATTTGCTTTTAATTGAAATACAATACTTGGGTTCCTCTATGACAATTTACCTGTAGAAGACAGGATAGGATTTTACCCTTTCTGCTAACCCCCCGGAACACTCATGACAGAGCAAAGAGAGATACAGAGAGAGCATTAGGTGTGGGGTCTGCCAGCGTTCCAGGAGGGTGGGAGCAAGGTCTTTGTGTGAATGAAGGTATCATTTGTGTGTACTACGGCGATGGCGGAGGTGCATGCTGCTCATTTTTAGAGCATCAGTAAGGAATTGTATAGGGTGTGTTGTCTCTCCTGAGCTTAGGAATCCTCCACTTAGCCTTTCTGCTCCCCATCTCCATGCCTCTTGCTGTAACGGCAGAATTTTGCCCTTAACTTCCCATTTGTCCTCTTACAAAATATTGAAGAAAATGCTAAGGGGGTGGAGCTACTCTGAATGTTTGCAATTGATACTTGTTGCTAGAGAAACTACTTAAATAGTATCCAGGATCTGAGGGCACTTGTCTTATAGCATCAGGTGAGGGGCTATTACTTGAAATAAAGTATCTCAAATCTAGTTCTCAAAATGGAATTATTTTAAAGACTGTCAGGATTCTTGATCTCGATGAGTAAAGTATATGCATATACACATACTTATATCATATACATATATGGATTTCAGGTAGCTAGGGAGAGAGAGTTATTAAAAGAGATCTATCTTTTCAGTCCCCAAAAAGTAACCTGTTTCATGCTGCTCCTTTCCTCTGTTGATTCCGGTTCCCATACTGTTGCTCCTCTGACTCCTGCCCTGTGTTTATTTGAAACATGGTGCTTACAGATAAAAGAGGAGGCATATTTAGGGTCTGGTTGTGGTCCCTTTGCTCTCCCTTGCACTGATTCTTAGACAGTATAATTAGGATGATACATTAGGGTTTTAATCTTGGGTAAAATAAACAAAACAATGTATTTACGAGATTGCAGGGCAACAAAACATAGGCTCTAATTCAGTTTTCCATTCTAGTGTAAAACTCACCTTGGTCACAACCTTACATTTCTAGTGTTCCCAATGTACGCCACATGAAGCCTACTGAAGCCAACGTGTATTTTTCCAGAGCAAGAACAATAGGACTGAATCCATGGTTGTTGGGTTTTTTGTGCCACATTTTTTGCTATGAAGGACTGTGCACTTTACCTATCTGTTTGGGATACTGACTGGCATCCTTCTGCATATCAAAGCCTGTTTGCTCTTTGGTTTGTGTTCTTGATCAGCCTCCTTAATTCAGACTCATGGGTTTGTTTTCATGGCCAGGGACGCTGTACTCTTCCACATTCTCCATCACCTAAATATGAACTCACCCAGAATATTGACAGTATTCTTGTTCACTAGGGCCAATACTATTATTTGTTCTGAATATAAATAGCTGTTACCTCCAATGCCATCTTGGCCAAATTTCAACTTCGGGCAACTTCTGCCTGCTTAAATTCCCCTTATAAGAGTTACCATTGACTTCAATGGGAACAGAGTTCAGATAGTGCTGAGGGCTTCTGAGAATCCTACTCTAAAACCTTTGGTTCCATACTCTCATTTCTCACACCTTTTCTTCTTCCTCACACTGTAAGAGAGTGTGAGAAGAGGTGTTTGCACCAGAAGTCCAGAATGCAGGTGTATTTTTGAGCCCATTTTGTATAGTACCAGTGTGTTCGGTGATCATTCAGCCTATAGCAGGGTGCTTATCCTGCTCCTGCCCTGAAGGGCTTAAAACAGCCCTGGGGGAAGGTTGTGGCTGGGAGCTACTAAACTGGGCTGATTGGGAAGTGGCTGCAGCTGGGCCACACCCCAGTCAAGCCACAGCTGGCCTGTATAGGAGGCTGTAAAGTGAGATGGGCCTGGCTGCAGGGTATCTGAGTGAAGCAGGGCTGGGGATAGGCTGAGGAGCTGGGGAGCTCTGGCCTGGAAAGCCCCAGGCTGCAGCCTAGCAGAAGGCCAAGAGGTACTAGGGGTTGCAGAGGGCAGCTCAGGGGTAGGCCAAAGCAGCAGGTCCAAATCCTCCTTGCCAGTGATGAGCAGGCTGATACTGCAGGGGCTAGACAATGACTGGCAGTAGCCATATACTGAGGCAAGGTGGGGATAGTGGGTGGGGGTTCCCTGGGGAGGGGATACTTTAAGGCTGAGGGGTTACTGCCAGCGGACAGCACCTATGTAAAAGGGGCACTGGGTCCAGGGAGGGACACAGGGGCCAGAGGCAAGGTGGATCACTAGCCTGCAGAGGGTGCTCTGGAGCTGGAACTGAGCTAATTCCCAGCAGGAGGTGCCGCAGAGGTGAGTCTGTTGATCTACACAGCCCTAGAAATAAGGTGTTTTGCACATCAGCTATATTCACACTGGAATTAGAGCTAGACTTGTGAATCCATAATTACCAACATGTCAGTCCAGCTACTTTCTGTTGGCAATGAATACTGATTACCTTCTCCACACTAAGCACTCCACTACAGTATCACTTAGTTAAAACATATCTGAAATGAAATGCAAAACTCTTCGGATTGTAATACATAAAGGAGCATGCTCAGATAGTTCAGGCTGCAGATGGGTTTCAGTTTGTTTTCTTTTAAATATGGGATGGGGATCACCAAAAATGTATCATCTCAATATAAATATTTTTCATGAACTAAAGCAAGTTTTCCAGTTTCTCTGCAATTCTGGCTCTTTGAGAGTACAGGCAGCTCCTTTCTGGGAAGCGATGATTCAGCAGGCAGTCACCTCCTCTGCAAGTGCTGTTATCTATCCCTAGATTTGCTCTGAGTCAGTTTCCTTCTGATGTAACTGTGGGCAGTAGTGCTACCTTGCTAACAGAGACTTTCCTTTATTTCAAATTGTTGGGAGCCTGTGCTTTTAGGGGCAGGAGTCTTTGAGCTCTCCTTTCACTGCCACCTTGAAGTTCTGAATGACCATGGTGTACACAGCACAGAGGCAACCGCAAACTCCCTATGTGACTACTGTTTTGACATACTGTTGTTTCCATCCTACCAATCATAACATTTAAAACAAAGTTAACCATTTTAAAGCAGTTCTCTTAAGGCCAAAAAAGATCTTTTTACAGCATTGTATAAAATACTAAACCAAACCATGAAGTCCTTCCTTGTCCTTTTCTGTGGGAGTGTGTGTGTGTTTTCTTTTGTTTTTTAATAAGGAGTAAGGATGCTTTGGTCCCCTAGTGTGTTTTAGTAAAACAACTGTGATTGTTGTATTGTCTTCCATATGTCAGAGGTGACTGAGATACCATGACCTATAGGGCCATCCTTTAGCTGACATTTCCTGTCTGATCTGTTGTTGGAGCAAATTGAAAAAATATTGCTTAAACATGACTTTTTGAGAGCCTTCAGAAATAAGACTTTGACAGTGTGGAGATTTTTATGACCACATAATTGGAATTTCCACCGGATTGTAAAAGCTCTATTTGTAGAAAATTGGGTAAACTGATTTAAGGCCAAATTACAGAGTTTGTATGCCTTCCTTAGTCTCAAATCCCAGTGATGTTGCAGGTATAACTCAAGACCTCTCTCTCTATTACCTGCAAAGTATCCCTGTGCTTCTTTACTTATTGTTCCAATGGGCATTTCTTCCTTTTCACAAACTATATTTCAGACAGAGGAAATACGTTGAAAAGATGTTACTGATGTAGTTATCAGAGCAAATATAATCTACTGTGCCTTGTGGTACTGGCTATAACATTGATTTGATGTTACAAAGATACCACAGTTGGCTTTGACTCTGATAATTTCTCGCAGTGTAGCCAAGAGTCAACAAGCCACAGGTGTGATTGTAGGAGATATGATGACAATTTTGAATATGTCATCTTCCCCATCTCTTCTATTTCTGGCAGGGATGCTCTTAAAAGTTCAAATCTCTATCAAACACAATAGGGGAACTTATAATTTCTTCATGTTTTTCCTTCTAAAATCTTTTGAAGTGGTTTTATACTCTGAAAAGTCTTTATGATAGCACCATGGAGTTGTCTTTCAATGACTCCTAATCAAATCAGCCCAGTTTACAAGTATAATGTATTTTTCTAACTGCCAATTCAGAATCTGGCCCTAATAATGCTCCCTTCACTGTGTTGGCTTCATAGTACTCACAGGAGTAATGGATTCCAATATTTACTTTTGTCACCAATGTAATCAGATATGGCTCTGAACCCACACAGGAAGCTGATCTGTTGAATAAGTAGTTACAGTTTCTACATAGTTGCATTATTGATGGTAATCACTCCTTCAGCCAACTTTTGCTCACCAGCCTTCTATGGGGCCCAGCTGTGACCAAGGCCCTGTTGTTGTGCCAGGTGCTGTACAAACACACTCAGAAACAGTCCCAGCCCCACAGAGTTTACAGTTTTAAGTAGGCAAGACAGCCACAGGATAGAAAAGGATAATCATACCATTATATATACATGGGGAAATGAGACCAATATTTAGTGAGTGACCCATGGACACATGAGGATAATAGCAGAGTTAAGAATCAAACCATGGGTTTCCTGAGTTTTAATTCAGTTCCCTTAACCAGGATGTCCTTCCTCTTGAACAGTATTGAAATAAAAGCAGCAAAGAGTCCTGTGGCACCTTATAGACTAACAGACGTATTGGAGCATGAGTTTTTGTGCGTGAATACCCACTTTGTCGGATGCCATAACATGGCTACCCCTCTGAGTATTGAAGTAGTTCCATTAATTGCAAATCAGACTAGTCATGGAATAAAGTGGGCAGGATTTGGCCCTTCAGTAAATGTATTGCTCATTAAAGTTTCCTGTATCCACTTAACCCGTCTCCAGAACAATATAGAAAAGTCTTTGTGTTGTCTTCACCCTGTCTTCTCAGACTTCCAGCGTGGGTTCTAATTAGTGCCAGTTGTGATGGTGATTCTTTTGTGGAGTGGAAAGGGGACTCAAACCCACCAGCTTACTTTACACAGAGCATCAGATTTTCTTCACACCTTCACAAAATATGCAACTAACAAATATAACTCTGGTATGGGCCAGTGGCAAATTACCCTTATGGTGTAAGAGAGAGAGAGGCAGATTTTGATTTCCAGGGGATTTACCTAGGATTCTCTTGCAGCAATGTGCTGCCCCTTAGCACAGACTGCATCTTGGCACATTCTAGTGTAAAATGAGTTATTTCTTTACCTAGAATTTTATAGGCCATTAGAAGCCGTTATAGTTGGGGACAGAACGTTAACTGGGGAGGCAAATAACCTGTGACCTTTTAACAAGGAAGATCCCCTCTATCTCAACTAGCTCCCTTTTGGGCAGTTTGCACGTGCCTAGCTGTGACAATCCATATCCTTATGTTCACCCCTTTTAGGGATAAAAGTGAAACTTTTACAAAGCATGCATTATGAGGTATCCTCTGAAAACTTATGAATTGCTGATCATTACTGTTTTGGTAAAATGTGTGGAAACATTGCATGCAAAATTATAAGATTCCAATGTGTAACATTACTGAGGTCTGTTCCACCATCCTCTGGAAGGCAGTCCCAAACCAGTTCCCCAGAGACAAGAGGCTAGCCAATGCTTCAGTCTGGTGTCAATGAGATCAAATGGACCATCACCTGATTAAGTGACCATTCTTCTGCAGGAGAAAGAGTGTGAGCAAAGAATCTACATTTTGACAAAGAAACAGCTTGAGATTCCTGTCCACGCAGACTTTGTCTCCTGAACATCTTTAATGCCCCAAAATGCTCCCTTTCTCTCTACCAACGACATCAGCAACTCCTGAAGAACAAAGGAGCAGCACTGGGAGGAGATCCTGACTGAAAGATTCAGCCAATAAGACTGTTGGAACTTGTGGTGATAAGAGACCTTTGCTTTTAATTCACTTAGCTTATTAAGCTAGGTATTAGTTGCATTTTACCTTTTATTTCTTTGTAACCAATTCTGACTTTTATGCCTCATTACTTGTAATCACTTAAAATCTATCTTTCTGTAGTTAATAAATTTTGTTTTATTGCTTTATCTAAACCTGTGTGTTTGGATTGAAGTCTTTGGGGAAACTTCATGTGGGATAGCGGGATTTCTGCAGCCATTTTCTATTAATGAAATGACGGACTTTATATGAGCTTGTATTGTCCAGGAGGGTGCTTCACAGCACAAAACTCACATTTCTGTGGGACAGTCTGGGACGGGGAGTTTGCTAGTAGTGTCCTGCAGTGTAATTCATGAGTGGCTGGCTATCGCACTCATACAGCGAAACTGGGAGTAACTTACATGCTGGAGGCTGTGTGTGAGCGGACCAGGAGTGGTCACTCTCATTGCAAACCAGTGTAAAAGGCATCCCAGGTTGGAGAATTGAGGGAACACAGCTGTCCATCAGTTCAGATTGTACCCGGGTAATATCACACTAGCACATAAGGTCTATTTTTGGCTGGCTCCTAGGCATTTCCATAATAAATAGCAATGCATGTACTTCCAATGCTCAGTTGCAGGCAAGATTAATTTCTCTCCTTGATCCTATAGAATCTTCCAGTTTTGTAACAGGCAAATAAAACTGCAAATCCAACTGTTATAATTTATTAGTTCTTCAATCAGATATTTTAGCACTATATGTATAGCAGACCATATAGATTATAAAATTCACAGTGATAGCTCAAGCTCTTTTTTTTAATCTCTCTTACTACCTTTTGAGGCTCTATCTTTATGGGGAAAAAATTCAGCCACCTCTTAACGAGTTCATTTAGACTAACTTGAAAACATGTTCTCTTTCACTACTACTGTTGATGTAATCTGTTCATTTTAACACTGTAAACAGCATATCCCACAGAATGATACAGCTTTCAAGAAGTGCAGATAATTACATTATGCCTAGTTTGAACTGGAGTTAACTGCAAGATATTAGGTAAATGTAAGTATTAATAAAACCAACCTATTGTGTTTCAAGGAAGAATGAAGTCATAGATTTACCTCCTTCCTTAAAAAAGGAAGGACGGTGTTGTGTTATGGCAGTGGACTATGGTACAGGAGACCTTAATTTAATTCCCAATAGTGCCACAGACTTTTCAGATGACTCTGAGCAACCAGGGCCGGCTCCAAGCACCAGCGAATGAAGCAAGTGCTTGGGTCGGCCAATGGGAAGGGGCAGCACATCCAGGTCTTCGGCGGCCATTTGGCAGCGGATCCCTCTCAGACCAAAGGACTCACCGCTGAATTGCTGCCAAGGAATGAAGCGGCGCAGTTGAGCTGCTGCCGAAGTGCTGCCGATCGCGGCTTTTTCTTTTTCCTTTGCTGCTTGGGGCAGCAAAAAAGCCTGAACCAGCCCTGTGAGCAGGTCACATAACATACCTTGTGACGGAGTTCCTACTCTGTAAAGTGGAGATGGCATTTTGTGTCTTCCATTTTTTGATTGTCTTCTTTATTTAGATTGTAAGGTTTCTGGGACAGGGATGGTCTCTCTTTAAGTGTTCTGTATAAGGTTCCTGTTCTTGGTTGGGGTCTCCAAGAACTACTGTAATACAGATAATATATCCGCCTAGTTTATAGTAAGTCAGTGTGTAAAATCATCATATCCAATCCATAGACTTTCTCTGAATATGACAGTAAATATGTAAAAATTAAGTTGCAATATAAAAAGGGATCAGAGTTGTAACCTTTATCATTGAGAGCTAACAAAAACAATTGCCCGAGTTTGTGAACTAATTTATGTTGTGGATGTCGTTTTTTAAAAACTCTGTTTAGATTTCTGATATTCTTAAATTGTATTTATTTTAATACATGCTACTGTGTTTTATTAATTTGAGATTTTACGTAAACTTGTCATTTTAGTTGAGTTTCTCTTTTCATTTTAAATGGCAATGTTTCTCTTTAAGAGAACACTTTGAATCATGTTGTCATGACAACAGAAGATGCTCCTAAATTGAAATACTGAGATTTCCCCCAGTGTTTATTATTATTATTGATACAGCCATCACTCACTCCTCCCTCACCTTTGTCACTTCTCAGGGTCTCTGCTTTAAAATGTAAATCTGCCATAAAGAGACAAAGGCTCGGGATTTTCAGGCCAGAAAAGGTTGATTGCCATAGTTCTCATTTTCTGTGTTTTGAGTCTGCATAAGTGGGTGATCACATAAAGCTCAGGAATACTATTACACCAGCTTCTGTGATACATAATTCAAGAGCTACAACAATACAAAGGCATTTTCTGAATCACTGAGACACAGTCTAGATGCCTTTTAACCAAATGTTTCTGCTGGAATTCACCTTTGAGCAGTTTTGGACCATTGCCAAATTATGCTAGCGGTAAGGAGAGGTGGGGAAAACAAATGCTTCTCACCAGCCTGAAAATGTAGGAGACCCAAAACATTCTATAAACATAAGTAAATTCTATTTTGCTTTACTCTCCTTTTGAGAGAGTCACTGGCTCAGTTGTGATTAACAGTATGCTCAAGTGAGACCATTTCATTCAAATACATTCATGGAGTCTTAGAGTTTAAGGCCAGAAAGGACCACCAGATCATCTAAACTGACCTCCTGTATATCACAGAAACATGAACTGATGACAGAAAACAAAGGATAATATAGCGTAATAAATTCTTCCAAGACTGTGATGAGGCTATATATCACAAGACTTCCTATCAACCTCCACTGAAGCTGCCAAATCCTGTCCCAAGCAGCTATCCAAGGTGATGAACTGTTTCATCAATCCTGAGTGCCTGCAACAGAGCTGAGCTCCAAGAGCTGTGAAGAACTATCATCCTGCTGTCCTGAAAAGCACATTTGTGAAGCATCTCAAGTAGCATAGATATGCTCTGTTTGCACCCACCTACAGTCTACATGCTTTCCCAGAGTTCAGTACATCCACTCATCAGGAAGTTCTGGATGCCCTAAAGGAGCGTTGGCCCAAGACTTGTGATTCTGACTCACATGCCCTTCGTGGCTTGTGAAAGAGTCATGAATAAATTATATTGCTCCTGACTGAAATATCCAGTGCCTCATTCAGAAAAGTACTCTTCCCTTCCACCTTCAAACATGAAATAGTTCACTTGACACTGAAGAAACCCAACCTGGATACATCAACCGTAGCTGAACTCGGAACACCTGGGTTCTATTCCTAGACTGCCACTGGTCTGCTGGGTGACTTTGGGCAAGTTACTTCACCTCTGTGTACCACTGTACCTCCATTTCCCCATCTGTAAAATAATGATGACGACGCTTACCTCCCTTTGTAAAGAGGTTAGAGAGCTACTGGTGAAAAGCTCTATATAAGAGCTAGGTGGTATTCTTATTACCACTACTGCCTAATGTCAAACCTTCCAATCCTGAGCAAGCTCACAGAGAAGCTAGCTAAATGTCATCTAATGGAAGCTAATATTCTAGACTCAGCACAACCTGGAATCAGGCCAGGACATGGAACTGAAATTGGTTTAGAGATTGGATGATGATTAGTTCTAACTGTAACTATCCTAGGGGAATTCTTAGGTGAGAGTCTCCTGGTTTATGGCAAGGATTTTATTCAAACTTTTCCTGGCCTTTATTCCTCTATATAGTATTCTGAAAACATTTTTTGTTTGCCTTAAACCACCAGCATCAAATAAATCAATGACTTTAATTCAGAAAACAACATATTTGTAGCTAAGGATAAAGAAGTAAATCAGTGAATGCTTTAAAACTTAAACATTTTTGACATTTAAACATTCTTTTGAGTTTATGAAGAGATGTTTGTGGATGAGGGCCGACTCTAGTTTCCTAGCTGTATGAGGCTGCCTACTGATGGTGGTATTGAGAAAAGGGGAAGAAATGACACAACGCACGCTTCTAGGATATGAATTGCTTTACTCTGCATAAAAAGTGGACACCAATACTGAAAACATGGCCTTACTCTTCCATGGCCATACATAGGCTCTTGTGGATAGATTACCTCTGTGGACTGAATATGGTGATGCATATAAATCTAGACTGGCTAAAGCACTAATAGAATCCCAGATACAGCAAACTCTGTTAAGACAGAGGCTCATGTTGATGTGTCTATGAGAATAGTTATAATAATTAATGCTAAATGAAGGGTTTTGGAAGGGAAACAAAAACTCCTGCTTCTAGGGATCTAGAGATCAGAATAGAACCTTCTTGCTAGGGTTGGAGGGTGGGTAATCCCACATCTGTCTACTGTGGGGTTGCATCTTTTTCAGACTTTTCATGTACTGGCCACTGACAATGACAGGCTACTGGACTAGATGGACCATGGGTCTGATCCAGTCTGGCAGCTCCTATGTAGAATACTGTAATTAGGAGATTATTTGTATCCAAGGAGGGAAGAAAGGCAGTGGTGAGAGGAAGATGTGGTAACTGAAGTGATTTGGAGGCAGATGAGTAATCGCAATTGGAGAGTAAAACACTGATTAGCCTTCCTTGATGCAACAGCTTCTGAGATGGCAAATATGTATGATCGACCCTTTTTGTTCTTAATCAAACAAGAGTACCTGCTGTAAGAGCAAGACTCAGCCCAGTGCAGAGGATCCATGCAAGACCCTCTGTACTACTAAAGCCCAGCACTGAGGATTTAAGAGTGGAAAGACTTTGTCTTGCACCCTGTGATGTGAGGTGAAGTCACCCTAACAAAGAGGGCTCCATTCCCCAGTGGAAACAACTAACTTGTGTATTTCATCAGCTGTCTAGTTTGGTTCCTTGTAAGACTAATGCTGTGATAATAAGAATTAAAATCCCCACAGTTCCTCAGAACCAGAGGAGCTTTATTCTGGAAGTGCCTGCTGCCTGTTCGCAGTGCAAGGCTCCGTCTGTGCCAATAGTGGAGCAGAATGAAAATAACCAGTATGTGTATGTTTTTAAGTGAAGACAAGTAAGCTAAGCTAATGAGCCTAGGTGAGCCTAATTAAAATCAATAGTGAATGTAAAAGCGAGAAAACAAATTATGGCAGCAAATAAAACAGTAAAAAAAAAAATGTTACTGTAGACATTTTAAAAACCAGTCCAGGAGAGCCACCACAGAATCGCAGACGTATGAGAGAGAATATTGCAAGGGACACCCCCATAAGACTTCTAACAACTGACTATGATATAGAGAGAAGTAAAACAGGCTTGGTTACTTAAAGATTAACGTCACTGGCAAGCAATGAAATATCAGTGTCATAAAATCTCCTGCCTTCCTTCTCACCCTGGAGACAATTCTGCCCTAACACAGGTGAGACCCAGTCTCAATGGCTTCAATAGATGATGTGCCTACTTACATTGGGTCTGAATTTCATCCTATTTGTTCAGTCAGAGGAACACCTCTATGAAGCTATTGGTTTCTCCTTGAGATGTTTTGTGCAGTAAAATCAGAGAAACGTATGGCAAATAAACCCTGAAAATGTTCCCAATATATTGTAACCTGATGAAAACTTTGAATAACCTGCTTTAGCTATAGCCAGATTTTCAGTTAAATCAAGACTGCATTCAGACCTCACACACATCTTCAGTCTTGAGCTGACAATATATCAACAATATGTCTATAAAGAGAACTTTTCTAAAACCAAGTTTTATATTCCTTTCTCTCTGATTCTGATCATTAGTTAGCTTACGACGGGCCATTCCCTTTGAAGATCTTCAGCGACAAGCCTTTGGCTAAGGTGCTTATGCCAAGATTCAAGCTGTTAAAAGTCAGTGTCAATCAACTAAAGGTGAGTCTGCTACTTCTACTTATCTCCCTTTAAAATTTATTTCTTCAGGACCATCACTCCTTCCCCGGAGTTTATTCCACCACGCTTCTTCTAAATGGAGGAAGACTGTGTGTAATACTGTTTGGCACATCTTAAATTCTTCCTTCAATGCATTTTTGAGGGCTACAGAACCATTTAAGATTCTCTGTTAAGGTTCCAGTTCAGATGTTCTTTTTGACAGTTTTTAAATTAAATCCAAATTGCCCAGAATGCTGAGACATGATTGACCTGTCAGAATGGGCCATCCTACTGCTGGTGTGGGCATGCTGTGGGATTCTGCAAATTAAGTGGACCCATTTTTTTTATCTTCTCTCTCTAAATTCTGAGAAGTTTGTCCTATTTATTGAAGCCCTTTAACAGTTTTCATAGATTCATAGACTCTAGGACTGGAAGGGACCTCGAGAGGTCATCAAGTCCAGTCCCCTGCCCTCATGGCAGGACCAAATACTGCCTGGACCATCCCTGATAGACATTTACCTAACCTACTCTTAAATATCTCCAGAGATGGAGATTCCACAACCTCCCTAGGCAATTTATTCCAGTGTTTAACTACCCTGACAGTTAGGAAACTTTCCCTAATGTCCAACCTAAATTTCCCTGCTGCACTTTAAGGCCCATTGCTTCTTGTTATATCATTTAGAGCTAAATGTGAAGAAGTTTTCTCCTCCTGCTGATGACACCCTTTTAGATACCTGAAAACTGCTATCATGTCCCCTCTCAGTCTTCTTCTCTTTTCCAAACTAAATAAACTCAATTTTTCAGCCTTCCTTCATGGGTCATGTTCTCAAGAACTTAATCATTCCTGTTGCTCTTCTCTGGACCCTCTCCAATTTCTCCAACATCTTTCTTGAAATGCAGTGCCCAGAACTGGACACAATACTTCAGTTGAGGCTTAACCAGCGCAGAGTAGAGGGGAGAATGACTCTCGTGTCTTGTTTACAAACACACCTGTTAATGCATCCCAGATCACGTTGCTTTTTTTTTTTTGCAACAGTATCCACACTGTTGACTCATAATTAGCTTGTGGTCCACTATGATCCTAGATCTTTTCTGCCATACTCCTTCCTAGACAGTCCTCTTCCCATTCTGTATGTGTGAAACTGATTGCTTCCTTCCTAAGTGGAGCACTTGCATTTGTCTTTATTGAACTTCATCTGGTTTACCTCAGACCATTTCTCCAATTTGTCCAGATCATTTTGAATTTTGACCCTGTCCTCCAAGCAGTTGCAATCCTACCAGTTTGGTATTGTCCGCAAACTTAATAAGCATACTTTCTATGCCAACATCTAAGTCGTTGATGAAGATACTGAACAGAGCCGGTCCCAAACAGACCCTGCGAACCCCACTTGTTATACCTTTCCAGCAGAGATTGAGAAGCATTAATAACTACTCTTCTGAGTACGGTTATCCAGCCAGTTATGCACCCACTTAATAGAGCCCCATCTAAATTGTGTTTGCCTAGTTTATCATAAGAATATCATGCGAGATCGTTATCAAATGCCTTACTAAAGTCTAGGTTATACACATCCATCGCTTCTCCCTTATCCACAAGACTTGTTATCCTATCAAAGAAAGCTATCAGATGGTTGACACGATTTGTTCTTTACAAATCCATGTGGCTATTCCCATCACCTTACCACCTTCCAAGTGTTTGCAGATGATTTCTTTAATTACTTGCTCCATTATCTTCCCTGGCACAGAAGTTAAACTAACTGGTCTGTGTTTCCTGGGTTGTTTTTCTTTCCCTTTTTATAGATGGGCAACTATTTGCCCTTTTCCAGTCTTCTAGAATCTCTCCCGTCTCCCATGACTTTCCAAAGATAATAGCTAGAGGCTCAGCATACCCTCCCTATTAACTCCTGAGTATTCTAGGATGCATTTCATCAGGCCCTGGTGACTTGCAGGCATCTAACTTTTCTAAGTGATTTTTAACTTGTTATTTATCTTCTAAACCTACCACCTTCCCATAAGCATCACTATGTTAGACATCCGTCAGACTTCTCAGTGAAGACCGACACAAAGAAGTTATAAGCATCTCTGCCATTTCCAAGTTTCCTGTTACTGTTTCTCCCGTCCTCAGTGAGCAATGGGCCTACCCTGTCCTTGGTCTTCCTCTTGTTTCTAATGTATTGATAAAAAGTCTTCTTGTTTCCCTTTATTCCATAGCTAGTTTGAGCCATTTTGCCTTTGCTTTCTAATCTTGCCCCTGCATTCCTGTGTTGTTTGCCTATATCATCCTTTTGAATCTGACCTAGTTTTATTTTTTATGACTCCTTTTTATTTTGTAGGTCATGCAAGTCATACAAGACAAAAAAAAAACTTTTGCTTCTCAATCAGACTTCAAGTTTCCTCAGCGTGAAATGGACTTACATGAGGTCTTTCAGTGTCATTGTTGCAATAATTAAATCAACTTTAATTTTTCTGTCTTGTGCTGGGCGCGCGCGTCGCGTGCGCTCTCTCCTCTCTCATCTCTCTCTCTCATCTCTCTCTCTCTCTCTCTCTTCTCTCTCTCTCTCTCTCTCTCTCTCTCTCTCTCTCTCTCTCTCTCTCTCTCCTCTCTCTCTCCTCTCACTCTCTCTTCTCTCTCTCCTCTACACGCACCACACACCAACGAGACAACCACACACACACACACACACACACACACACACACACACACACACACACACACACAATTGCTCACCATTTTTGTTTTTATTTTTCTCTCTCTCAAAAAAAAATTTCCCTGAGTCATATTGTAAATGAAGTAATGAAAGGTCTTTTAACACAATATTGAAACAGATTATAGAACAGGGGTAGGCAACCTATGGCACACATGCCGAAGGTGGCATGCAAGCTGATTTTCAGTGGCACTCACACTGCCTGGATCTTGGCCACTGGTCCTGGGGGCTCTGCATTTTAATTTAATTTTAAATGAAGCTTCTTAAACATTTTAAAAACCTTATTTACTTTACATACAACAATAGATTAGCTATATATTATAGATTTATAGAAAGAGACTTTCTAAAAATGTTAACATGTATTACTGGCATTGCAAAACCTTAAATTAGGGTGAATAAATGAAGACTCAGCATACCACGTCTGACAGATTGCCGACCCCTGTTATAGAACAAGCCTCAGAAAAACCATTGATTTTTAAACCATATTCTTCCTTTCACTTTAATATGAATAATCAATCACACTGTCTAGATGCTCATATGGTCACTTTTTCTGTAGTATTTGTAAATAAAATGACAGAATGTCAGCTTGTTCACTTCCAGTATATAACTTACTGGAACAAAATAAAATCTTACACTCCGTCCATCTAGCATGCTGGAAGGACTGGGGAAGAATGGGAAATCTAACCATCTTGCTTCAGTCAGATTTTCCTTGGCAAATAGGTGAAGATAAATGGCTCAATGCTAACTTCTTTAAGAGGGTATTAGCAAATATAATGAGTTATTCCTTTACCCAAACACTGGAAAGCATGTTGGGTCCTATTTTTGATCTCACAAGTTTTATAGCAGTGTAAATTCATTGACTTCAGTATTGACTCCTCATTTATCCTGGCATCAGTGAGAGGAGAATCAGGCCCAAAATGCACTACATGGTCATAGTGTATTTCAGCAACAAATTTAGTTGGCTGTATTGTGTAAGTCCGAAAATAGCATTTATGGAAAATTTATATAACTATGGTTGGATGAATCAGGTTTTTTAAAAAAATCTTTTCTTCTCCCCCACCATCACCACCAGCAATCTATATTCAGTTCTGAAATCCAGCTCACGAAATCAACTCTTTAGATGTTCTCAGATGTAAACATAATTTGTTTCAACTTGTGGTTTATGCTGGTGCCTAAAACAGGTAGGGTCTTGTGTTAGCCCGGGTTTTCAGAACCCAAAACAGTGGTAACTTTGTTTCTCTCCAGGTGGTGTCGGGAATAAATTAATGGAGACACAGTTCCTCCATCTGAGATGATTGATATAAACCAGAGTGCGTTTACCTAAAACTACTTATTAGCTCTTAAGTGCACACACACACAAGCTGTTGCAGTAGGTTTCAGAGTATCCCAAAACATTGATATTTATCTAAAGTTAAGAGATTTTAAAGTTTTTAAAGTTAAGGGTTTTGAGGAATCAGCAGCCAGGCTCCTTCCATCTAGCTGCTGGAGAACTTAAATGTCAGGCCCTTGCCCAAAGGAAAACTTCTTTGGACTGCTCCCAAGCACACTTTCTAACTAACCTTTCTATACCTTTTTTCCAAACAAAGCACATAACTCATAATAGCGACTAATAGGCTAACCATTTCCCTAGCAACGGCCAATAACAATTCATTATGCACCTTATCAGCAAAGCATTTCTAGTCATAACAACAGTAAAACGTACATGTCAGAGGCACCTAAAACTAAGGCTGTCCTAACATTCCTTCTATTTTAATGGAACTTTAACTTCCTGTCCCATTCTCCTCCCATTCTGATAGCAAAATTGAAGACATGCAGTTGCATGGCCTTGCCTCTCAGGGTCCCACAACTATCCCTAGCTATGTGATGTTTGGGTTTCAGCTGGCAATGGTTGAACATACGAACTGGCTGACTGCAGAATGGTCAAATTCTGGGGCAGAAGCAAGAATGTCAAATTCAGGGACTGCATTTGCTCCAATGCCTGTGGAATTCAATGGAAAGACTTCTGTACTTCAGTGGGTATTGGATCAGGCCACAAGTGCAGCAAGCAGGCCACGTATTTCCAGCATCGTCAATACATGCGGAGCAAAAAGCCTGGCCTTATGAAATGTTCAGCATAGTTTTGCAGATGAAGGATATCAGTGTGTGAATAAGCATCCAAACCAAAGCCAAACTCCAAAGCCTTTGAAGCTTGCCCATCTTCAATTGTAATTGAGTTCACCACTAGTTAGGAATAATAGGTAATGCTGTGCTTTAGTAAAAGAACATTGTTGAAATTTAAATTGCCTCTACACCCACCTGAATGTAGTGGGCTTGACATTTGAGAGATGCACAAAGAAAAGGAATTCATAGAACTTTTCCATAAACATGATTTTTAATGCATGAGTTAATGCTTAGTTTGTGATAAGAAGTGTATTTTATTATTTTGTGAATTAGGATATGTTAGGAAACTGAAATTTCAGGGGAGAGTCATACATGCCTGAGGAAAGGTATAAAGGGTTAGGGAGAAAAGATAAAAAAGAACCTGAAGGAAGAAAGCTGGCATCTGAATCACATCAGGGTTTTACAGAAAATGATAAACTTGGGTATCATAATATGTTTACGAAGTCTGCGTTAAGCCTGCAGAGCAAAAGTAGGCCAAAATAGAAAGGGGAAAAACACTCACTTTGTTCCTAGATTAAACTAATGCACAAATTGAAGATGCTAATTCCTTTTACATTTGGTTTGATCGTTTTATTAATGATAAGCAAAATTTTAAAATGTCACAATCATTCTGACTTAATTTAAATTCACTAAATACATTTTTTTAAAAAAAGCTGTAATATTGTTAGGGTTTTTTAAATGTGCTTTTACATGAAATTTAAATTAAAGATTGCTGTCCTTCCAGAAGACATCTGATGAAACTAGAATATTTTTGTCTCACTTGAGGCCTTCTTTGTGCCTTCATGTAAATTTGCTTTGTAGTAGTAAATGTCTGAGATGTTGAAAACAAAATAGCATATAACGTGATTGCCATTTAATCAAAGTATACAGGAATGAACCTGATTTCCTATACTTGTGCATCTTTTCAAATCAGAAACCATTACGGGACTCAGGTGAGCTTTTATGTACTATGTCCAGCAGAATCATTTAGAGAGATGTGATTTTTTTTTTCTCCAATGTTTCAAAAACTAGTATTTTCTGACAGTAAATATTTGTTACCAAAACTAGACAATCAAAATTTTCTTCATCTGACAGAACTGATGAATGAACCAGACGTTGGGCATTTCATTTGTTTGGAGCTTCCACTCTGCCTATCTTTATAAGTCAATTTCTGCAATTCTGTATAATGCTTAGTGGCTCACACCCTTTTTCTGATTGTCTCTGGCATATTTTGTATACATGCATCAGTTCTGACTGCTCATGCTCTGCTAACAGACTGCTCATTTAGTTCTATCGAACCCTGTTGGAAGTGTCCAGGGAAAACCCAGCAGAAAATAGGCAGCTGAGAATACTGGAACATAAGTACAAGTGTACATGACTCCAGAAGAACCAGGAAAATTTAAAGTATATTAGCCAAAATGAATTTTGAAAATGGAAGAGAAACAACCCTTTTAGAAAGGCCTAGAAGTGCTGTTCTTGAGTCTAAAGCAAAGTGACTTAGTCAAATATCTGTCTCTTAGGAACTGATCCTGCAGACCTAGATTGCATAAGTAGTCCTGTCTGGAGTACAGCTGCTCCTTTGCCTCTCCATTTTTGCTTAGTAGTCTCGCCACCAACTACTTCTGGATCACACAGCACTGAAGTCAAAGGGACTATGCATGTGAGATCAGGCCCTTAGGGATTTGTAGGGCACTTATGTCCATTCAGTTGAACGTTCATTTAGATTTCCGAATACCATGGGCTGGATTCTCCAGGCCACTTTATGCTGGTTAAGCAGCATACAGGAGATTTAAAACATAAGTAAGGGAACTCTCCACTGGAAGAAAGCTGTCAGAAGTGTGTCTACCCTGACGACACCAATCACTCCTCTCACCCTGGTTTAACTGGGGGAGAGAGGGGCATGTGGTACAGCAGAACTCCACTACGCCTGATCCTCCACTTTTGTAACATCCATTATGGGCTGTATGCCAGTGACAGAAGTTAGAACATGTTCCCTTGTATTCTAACTTCCCTCGGGACCTGGCATTTGAGGATCAGGGAGCCACAATCCCCTGTCATATGCCATTATGTCAGAGCGTAACTCAGATGTAGTGGAGAATCTGGGCCATTGGCTACCCTGTATCTCCAGACTGCCTTGGGGTATGTCTACACTACAAAATTAGATTGAATTTATAGAAGTCGATTTTTTTAGAAATTGATTTTATACAGTCGATTGTTTGTTTGTGTCCCCACTTAAGACTATTAACGCGGTAGAGTGCATCCACAGTACCGAGACTAGCGTCAACCTCAGGAGCATTGCACTGTGGGTAGCTATCCCACAGTTCCTGCAGTCTCCGCTGCCCATTGGAATTCAAAACAAAAACACTGTCACGCATGGTTCTGGGTACATGTCGTCAGCCCCCCCCCATGAAAGCAATGGCAAACAATAATTTCTCGCCTTTTTTTTTTTTTCTCCTGGATTACCCATTCAGACACCATACCACAGCAAGCATGGAGCCCACTCAGTTCACCGTCACCATATGCCTCCTGGGTGCTGGCAGACGTGGGACTGCATTGCTACACGGCAGCAGCTCATTGCCTTTTGGCAGCAGACAGTGCATTACAATTGGTAGCCGTTGTCATCGTCTCCTGGGTGCTCTTTTAGCTGACCTCGGTGAGGTCAGTCAGGGGCTCCTGGGAAGATGTGGGTGCTCCTGGCAGACCTTGGTGAGGTCAGTTGGGGCGCCTGGACATAAATGAGAGTGACTCCAGGTCACTTTGTCTCCTGGAGATTCAGTCCTGCATGCAGCTATACTGCACCGTCTTCTGATGAGCAGCCAGGAGACAATGATGGCTAGCAGTCGTACTGCACTGTCTGCTGCCAGCCTAAGATGTGTAAGAGAGATGGAGTGTATCAAAACAAGAAAGAGACTAGATTTGTTTTGTATTCATTTGCTCCCCCCTCCCTCCCGCCCTCTCTGAAATCAACAGCCGACAATCATTTTGGTGAGGTCTGTCGGGCACCTTAAAAAGTTTAATGGCGATTCAGTCCTACATGGAATAGTTGGGGGAGGGATAGCTCAGTGGTTTGAGCATTGGCTTGCTAATTGAGCATTGACCAGGGTTTTAAGTTCAATCCTTGAGAGGGCCATTCTGTGTGACAGTTGTGTGTTTTTCTCCTTGATGCAAATTCACCGCCTATGTTGATTTTAATTCCCTGTAAGCCAACCCTGTAACCCATGTTGTCAGTCAACCCTCCCTCAGCACTGCTGTGGGTCCCTGTTATAGCCTCTGTCCTTCATGCCCTTGGAGAGTCTTTGAAATGTTTGGGCATTTCGTCTTTTGGAACGGAGTTCTGATAGCACAGATTCATCTCCCCATACAGCGATCAGATCCCGTACCTCCCGTTCGGTCCATGCTGGAGCTTTTTTGCGATTCTGGGACTCCATCATGGTCACCTCTGCTGATGAGATCTGCACTCATCTGCTGGTTGCCACGCTGGCCAAACAGGAAATAAGATTCAAAAGTTCATGGGCCTTTTCCTGTCTACCTGGCCAGTGCATCTGAGTTGAGAGCGCTGTCTAGAGCAGTCATAATGGAGCACTATGGGATAGTTCCCAGAGGCCAATACCATCGAATTGCGACCACACCAGCCCAAATTCGACCCAGCAAGGTCGCTTTCAGCGCTAATCGCCTCATTGGGGGAGGAGTACAGAAATCGATTTTAAGAGCCCTCTAAGTCAAAAAAAATGGCTTCATTGTGTGGATGGGTGCAGGGTTAAATCAATGTAACGCTGCTAAATTCGACCTAAACTCATAGTGTAAACCAGGGCTTGGTGTTTGCCTCTCCTCATTCAAGCCTTTGTGATGTGATTGTAATTCTTGTAAAGTACTGTCTCTAGGAAATGAGAGTTCTGAGGACAAAGCTACAGTGCAGAGAAGCTTTACTGGCATTACATCTTCAGTCTCTGAATTACTGATTTTAGTGGGGGTGATATTTTTGGAATTTAGCTTGAAGTGACTGCAAGTCCTTCATGAATACGGTGCAGTATGCAAGTCATTGTAATTACGATATTCATAATGATAACCAGACATCTTTTAGAATATTAAATCAAGGAGCAAAGGTGAACTGTTTCCTTCGTTGTTTTTACTGGGACACTTTTTTTCATAGCACATGGAGTGACTTTCATTGAATTGCTAGGCTATGCAGAATGGGACATTGGCTACATCATTTCTGGTTTTTGGATCGGTGTCCTCTGTGCTGTGTCTGAGAATAAGCACTAATCCTGCCTGGCTTAACTTTTTCCTTTAAAAAAATATTGTCCACTTATCTCAACTGCCAATTATGGATGGTTTCAACTGATTGGCTAGCTGGCAAGGAAACTTGTTGGCAATATGTTCCATCTGCTTTATGTTCTGCATGATCCAGTAGCAGTTGGTCGTAAGACTACCAAGGCACTGTTCCAGTTCTGCATAGTGTTTAGCTTGTAGAGCATTAAGGGGAAAAAGGCGACACAAAGGAGCAACATACTTTCTCTTGGCCTCTTTACTTGCTCTTGTATGGGGAAACAATGGTACATGAACACATCAAGGAAAGTTTATCTTAAGGAATCTCACTTTGATATCACTGTGCCCGTACCACTTGCAGTTTTCTAGATGACTATTCAAGAATTTCTTCATTGAGAGTATCCAGCAATACTGCATGTTTAAAAAAAAATCCTATGCAATGTAGTTCTCCTGTGCAAATGAATCTCCAGTACAACGAATGAAAAGGAATTTAGTTACTTTCTAGAGTAGTTTCCTTTGTATTTTAAACATTGTCCTGTTTATCCCACCTGAATCACCTTGGATCTGAACCTGGGCTTGGACCAGAGAACACAGCTTGAAACCGTCTCTCTAATGAACTAAAATGGAACTTCCTAAACTTTGGGGTATTTGGTTCCAGATCTGGGGTTTTGGTTCAGTCCCAATTCTCTTCTTAATAGTTATTAAGTCCTCTCTTGTTTCTCAAGGAAGTACTCTTTAAAGAAATTCATTAGTCATAAAACCTGCATTATTACCAGCCGTGAAAACTGAAATCCTGTATGTATCCAAAGGACAAGTACTGTATCCCCAGTGATGCATCTTCCCTACAATACCCCCATCCCATTGTTCTGAAAGGATCACCCTGTGAGCAGCAGACTGGAAAGTTCAGACTCCATGGACTGTCTGGTTCTTTGCTTCTCTGCTGAGGCATCTAACCAAAGTGTAGTCGAATTTCATTGTAATGGTGGTTATTGTTACGTACAAATCTGACTCCTAGAAACTGAACTGAAACCATAAAATCATTTCACCTAGGCCATAAAGCAGTAGTAACTTTGAATTGCTGCTGACCTAGGAGAGGTTTGAACTGATGTCCCATTCTGCAAGTTCAGCCGATCACGGCTCCCATTGGCCGCGGTTCGCTGCTCCAGGCCAATGGGAGCTGCTGGAAGCAGTGCGGGCCGAGGGACATACTGGCCGCTGCTTCCAGCAGCTCCCATTGGTCTGGAGCAGTGACCCGCAGCCAGTGGGAGCTGCAATCGGCCAAACCTGCAGACACGGCAGGTAAACAAACTGGCCCGGCCCGCCAGAGGCTTTCCCTGCACGAGCGGCAGAACAAGTTTGGTAACCGCTGATGTAGAGTATTGAAAAATAGGAAAGATAAAAATATTAAATGTGACTGGATGGCTAATACACTACAGAGTCTTTCACTTGCAGTTCCTTCTTTGGGTCAAATTTGGCCCAGGTCAATAATGACCAAAAGTAGCTGTCATCTGATAGCTATTTCATGGTGTATGTGAAATGAGTTGGTCATTTCTGGCCAATTTCTATTTCAGAAATGTCTGTATCACAAAAATCTTCATCAAAATAGGCCTGCTTTTGGGGAATGTAGGCAGAAAAGCCAAGGATTGAATGGACAAAAGACTGAACTACCCTTTCGCCCCTGAAGTTGGTTCTTCTAGCTCAGGGTTGAGTCAGGTTGCTTGCACAGCACTGGGGAGTTTGCACTGCTATATATGCAGGAAGAGGGGCCTTCGGTCTTTAAAGCTGTCAGTCTTGCACCTTTCACCAGCATTAAATTGAAGAGATTTTATTTTAAAGGGAAGTATAGGGAACGTGTGTACCAATGCAGAAATAACAAGGGTCTGCCTTTTTCATTCTAAACAACTTTATTCGGGAATTTAAAACTTATCCATAAATGTGCTCTGTAAAGGTCTGGCTGAAACCAAACCTCTTTGCATCAGGGACTATCTTTTTTCACCCCTGTTGGTACGACACCAAGCGCACTGGTGGTCCCAGTCCACGACTAGGGCACCTTGGTGCCATTGCAGTACAAATAATATCAATAATAATTTTGGAGCCATCAAAGGAGGCTAACTCAACAATTACCACACATCACCCAAACTTCTGGTTAAGTACTGTTTGGTTTGCACTGACATGGGGCTGTGGCAACTCAACACACACAGCCCTTTGGGACTCGCATATATTATATTTAGGGCATGCCAAGGAATCCAGCATACTTATCTGGAAACAGCAAATGGCACCATAAACAGCAACTTCTATTAGGATTCTCATATATTTGTACTTAACAAAATGCCCTTGCTGTAAATCCTCCTTCCAGGCCAACTGTATTCCCATATCCTTCTCCCCTTTAACCCTTAAGAATTTTACAGAAATCAGCAATAATAGGCCAAAACTGCATATACTACAGCTCATTTTCAAGACTCTTTGTATAGGCCACATGGAAATAGTTGGCTCGCTTAAAATGCAAAACTGTCAAGGAGATATAATATACAAGCTAGAGGATGAAAAGCCGTAACATCTGATTTGCTTAGTGGATCAGAGGAAGCATAACAGTCATTTATTGCCTAGGTTAACTCAAAAGCCTTAGTAATGCCTAATAGGAACGCTGAGTGTTCCTGTATGGGGACAATGGGTAGGGGAAGAAGAGCCAGTCTCTTACGAGTGAATTTCCAAGCCTTATTAAGGCCAGGCAATATAGGGTTTAATCCTAACATCTGTTGGTAAGCTTTTCCATCCACTAGAACAATGTCATCAGAACCCTCTTTCCCTTGAATTATGCCCTTTTACATTGACAGATACATGTCTAGTGCCCTCTGTGAATATTCATGTCTGTCTGTCTGTCTGTCTGTCTATTCCATCATTCCTTTCTATCCTACCTACTTGTCTATTTGTATGAGTTGGTATATTTTTAACTTTCTAGCTGTGTGGGTGCATGTGATTGGAAGCCTGCCAACATCTGTTGTTTCTGAATTCTTGTTTTCAATCATCTTGGAAATAAGGTAGCATTGTAGAGGTATGCTAAGCAGAGATGAAATAGGATTTCAAACTCTATACCTGGTATGTGTGGCAGTAACTAATCACTTAAGTGTAAAATGTGCAGATAAAGCTCAGTACAAAATGGAACAGAATAGAACAATTCAATTTGCTTCCTTAAATCTCAACCATGAAGCCCTCAAATTGGACAGCGATGTACTTGAAAGCAAATAATATAGACATTTTGTAAAAACAAATGAGGTACATTTGGCCTCATTACATCCTTTCATCTGGCCTGGCAGAAGGATGGCATCATCAGGATGGCCAATTGTGTTGGTCTTCAACTGAGGTAACACACATTGTCACACAGCGTATATTTCCTAGGGCGGCCCCCTGCAGGAAAACCAGTGTGCCTGCCTCAGTTTTCCATTTGTATGACCAGTACAAAAGAACTTTTAGAGTCTGATATGAAGCCCACCTTTGGGCATAATTTATTCACATGCACCTGTGCAGTACTTCCCCCAAAACCTTGAAGTAAAACCATTTTCAAATTTCAAATGTACTGCAGGATTTTTTGCCATCTCCAGAGATATCACCAGCAAGTTACCCACTCAAGAGTCAATAGCAGCAGTATGTTCTCAGTTTCTTTGGCCCCTGATCCTGGGCCCCACTCTCCAGACCTCCCTGCCTGAGAGTGACCTATCTTCCCACAGCCCTTCCTTCATGTTTTCGCCCTGAGGGCTCCACTTCATGCAATGTTCCACTTTTCCAAGCTTGGGAGTCCTAAACCGGTCAGGGAATCCACCCTCCCACACCAACCTTCTTGCTTCTGCATTTGGCTTCCCCAGGCCAATCTGGATCTTCTCTTTTCCTGGGGGCCACTGCCTGAGCCTTCTGCTCACCAGCCTACATTAGTTCTCACTGTCATGGTATAATTCCCCACTCTGAACCTTAGTGTCCAAAAGATGGGGCACCAGCATGAATTCCTCTAAGCTCAATTACCAGCTTAGA
>NC_133776.1:91688226-91888510 GCF_003597395.2 Chelonoidis abingdonii | reverse complement strand
GTATCCTGTCCCCTGATTGGTCCTCTGGTCAGGTGACAGCCAGGCTCACTGAACTTGTTAACCCTTTACAGTCAAAAGAGATATAAAGTACTTCTGTTTTATTAACTCCTACTATCTGTTTATGACCCTCACCAATAGCTTTCCTCCAAGCTCCTCACCGGCAGCTCAGTTACTGCTCTGCTTCTGAACTCAGCTCCCGCCCAAGCAACTCCTGCCACTCTTCCTTGCTGCTACTTTCTTCTCTGGGTCTCAGGCAGTTCTTACCTGCCCCTTCCTGAATCTGTCAGGCTCTGCCTTGCCATGTCTCTAACCCCTCCCCCCACTTCCTCCGCTTTAGGGCCCAAATGATCACTCTTAAATCTAACTAGGAGGCTCAACTGACCAGTCACAGGTTCACTGGCCTCTTCCCTCTTAATGGGTGAATGCCACATTGCGACAGTAGGGGGAAATAAACGATTCAAAAATAAACAGACCCCGAAAAATACATCATGTAAGGGTTAAATGAGCACATTGTGAATAGATTTCCGTATGTGTACATAATCAGTACAAGCATAGACCCTCCCTATTAGAGTGCTCTGTCCAGTTCAGACAGGGTACACAAGAAAACAATACAGGATAATACAATACCCATCATACAACCATAAAGGGAAGAGCTGGAGTCTGAGCTGGGTTAAAGGGTTGGAGCGGTAATATATTGTAAAAAACAGGATTACACAAAATCCTGCCTAATAAATCTTTCTCTCTAATTAAAACATCCACAGAAATAGCCGAAAGCACAGCTTACAATGTTACTGCAGGGTTTGTGGTCATAAACTGCAGGGTTTGTGGTCATAAACTACTGCAGCTTCTGTGTGTACCTTCTAATAGCTTCTTTGCAGGGAGGTAAAACAACTTTGCTACTAAAGGCAACAAAGAATATTAAATCTGTCTTTATAATGCAGTTGCTGGACACTGAGAGAACAGGGAACGTGGACTATGGAGCTGAGCTCAAGGTTAATCCTGCTCTAATTCTTCCTCTGACTCTGGTTTGCTGCATGGACTTTGGTGAATTTCTTAACTCTCTTAAATCCTTGCACACTCTCTGTTTTTTGCATCTGTAAAATAACAGTAATACCTTCTCACCAAGGATATCAAAACAACAGACAAACGCTAATGAGCTAAGCTTCACATTACACCTTTAAAGTAGGGAAATATAATCCCCTGGCCTGTTTTAAAATCAAGCAATTGAAGCACTGAAATGTGAGGTAACTTGCCCAAAAACTCATAGCAAGAGCCTTGGATAGCACTCATCGCTCCTGATGTTCACTGCTGTGCCTTAGCCACAGACAGGATGATCATTTTTTCTCTGAAACGGGAATAATAATACTTACAGGGACATTATGAGGATTAACTGTGCGTGCAGCACTCAGAAGCTGACCGTGCCATGAAAACTCTAAGCATTTTCACTGATTTTTAACTTTCACCAAAAGCATACATTTTTTAGCATACTTGTTTCATTTAAAGGCAGCTCTGCACCTTGTGCTGAATTTTTATGTAGGAAATGAAATCTTTGCAGCTTCCCTATCTCATTTCTAAACCACGCTTCCCTCTCCACTTGCTCTTGTCTTTATCTTCAGGGCATTAGTAATGTTTGGTCATAAAACGCAGTGTGTCTGATAGAAGAAAAGTTTCTTTTCTTTATAAGCTATAGAAAAGTATATTGAAGTTAATGTTTGTTTTGGGAAATCTTATTTCTCTGCTCTGTATCATATTCTCCTCTGTGACCAGGCCTTAGATGCATTATACTATATTTAAAAAGTGAGGCCAGTGTTTAGAAGGATATTTCTTTGTTTGCTTTTAATCTTGGAGTCTTTTTGGTTTGTCTTTAAGTCAGTGCGGATTTCTGACTTTTTTTTTTTTTATTTTTTATTTTTGAGTGTCTGGGTTTAAGCCATTCTGTTTCTCTTTCTGCAATCGAAATAGTTGAGCATTCCCGGGCCTTTGGGGTTGTCCGTCAAGCTGGTAAATAACTGTAACAATAATAATCAGGCTGGGAAATATAACTACTACTAACAATGTTAAAAAATCATACTATATTTTGTTACAGGAGAAAGCCAATGTAATAATTTAGGGCCAAATCCTACAATCCTTTCTGAGGCTAGAGACAAGTATTTTTTGTGCTGAATAATATTCCCATAGTATCCACTTCACTGCGCTCTGAGGGTGGAGTCTTGGGGCTTGACTGTCTGTCATGTCCAGCCAACACCTCTCATCTCCTTAAAATGTGCATCTCATGTTTGAAGCTTGTTATACCACTTCCATTGCTCACTCAGGATAGCAGAGTTTGAGGGGAGGGAGGAGAAATTCTTCCAGTAAAAATAAGTAATAGTGGGCTTTAAATATTATTATATTTAACTGTCAGATTTTGTGAGCTGTATGCAAAATGGTTTATTACTTTTTTCCAAACACAAAGAGCAACCATATTCTGTCACATTGACTTTTATTTTAGATCAAACAAAGAACAAAAGTAAAGTGTCTATGGGGAATTGCAGTGCAGGTCTTCAGTTTGCTGTATTGCCCTAGCTGTACCTCACAAAATGCACCTGCCTTTGCTGAGAACAGACTCCTGGAAATAAGAGGGCAATACACAGAAAACAAGCTAAGTTAGCCACAATTTGGGACACAGAATTCATTCTTACTGAGGCTGTATTCTTTGCATCAACAATTCTTATACAGAGCTTCACTGCAATAGTTATTTTGCTCTTACTGCTGTAGTATTGTACACACTGGGAAGTCTAAAGCCATGTTGTTCTTTTCCAAAATGTTCTTTGTTCTTAAGGATGCTGGCCATGAAAACTCTCATGCTGCACAACTGATTTCATGGAAAATAATGAAAGCAATGTTAATTATTTGAAGCAAGTTCCATTGAATCCAAGGACGTTGAAAGACAAATGGCATGTGATCTAGCTGCAGTATAAAAACAACTTGCCAAAACTTTCATCTTGAGCACAGTTTCGATTCATTTGGATTCTGCTTATTACTTGCTTAATTGGTTCCTGAAAAAACTGTACAAAGATATGTTGAGAACACAAGCTAGAGGGGGAAAGTATTCAATTTTGCCCTTGGAGTATTACTGCTAGTTTAACTACCATCTGTCACTATTCACTTGGAAAGTCCATGCCAATGCTGGCATTTCAGCCAGGGGCTGCCACTTCTGAAGCATCACACCTTCAAAGAGATGCTACATTCAGTTTGGAAACAAAGAAAGCCTATAACCCTGACTGATGAAAACTCTCTTATCTATAGAATCCAGGATCAGGGAAATATTTAACAGGGAAGAACAGATAAATATATGTAAGACTATAAAATAATTCCCAAGATGTTTGTATTTGTACTTGAACTCTCTTACTCTATAAGAGAGGTCTTCTTTAATCCTTTGATATCATCACACACAACATGTTTTTAGCTGTACAGAAAAAAATCTTTCACAGCTGAAGCACTGCAATAATAAATCTGTTTAAATCTTGTTTGAGACACATTTCAGGGGCATAATTTACTTCTGTGTATAATTAACACAATGAGCTATTTGCATAATATTAAAGCAAGATCAAATATGTGGCGTCCCCAGTTAATTTGTATGTGGAATTATTTTATGTAGAGTTTGAAGAGCATCCATGTTTTGAACCAATGTCGTACACTTGTATAATGAGTAAGGGGCCTGTTTTGGATCTGAAATTCAAAGCCCTGGCACTGAACATGCCTAAACTTAAAAGTTTTGATTCAGATGTGAATTTTATGGCTTTGGGGCCTTCTCTAATTTTGAGTGCCTAGACGAGGAACATTAAAAGAGAGTGTAGAGCTACGCAAACTGTATAGCTTGAAAAGAACAAAAGTTAAACCATCTATATTTCCTAAGAACATAGAAATTGTCATAATAGGTCATGCACGTGGGCCATCTAGATAGCAATCTGTCTCTGAAAGTGGCCAGCAAGATACCAGAAATCCCTAAGAAAACAATTATTGAATTACCTGCAATATGGAAATGTGCCATTTGGAAAGTTTCTTTCTAACCTCCTTTAGTGGTTTAAGCCCAGAAGCATGAGGGTTTATATCCTTTTTATTTTTTTATCCTGTATATTTCACCAGGCTGGGGCAGGGGATGGGGTGCAGGAGACTGTGAGGGGTTGGGCTCTGAGAGGGAGTTTGGGTGCAGGAGGGGGTGTGGGGTGCAGGCTCTGGGAGGGGGTGCGGGAAGGGTCAGGCTCTGGGAGGGAGTTTGGGTGAAGGAGAGGGTGCGGGGTCAGGCCCTGGGAGGGAATTTGGGTGCAGAATCAGACCCTGGGAGGGAGGAGGTGCAGGAGGAGGTGCAGACTGCAGGATGGAGTTTGGGTGTGGGAGGGGGCTCAGGACCGGGGCAGGGAGTCTGTGGGGGGGGCTTAGGGCTGGGGCAGGGATTTTGGGTGCGGGAGGGGGTACAAGCTCTGGGAGGGAGTTTGGCTGTGGAAGGAGGTGAGGGGGGCAGCGCTTACCTTGGGCAGCTCCCTAAAGTGACTGGGACACCCCTCTGGCAGGAGCTCCTAGGCAGGAGGCCCAGCCCAGGGGGTCTCTGCATGCCGCTGCCCGCAGGCACCACCCCACAGCTCCCATTGGCCACAGATTCTGGCCAATGGGAGCTGCGGAGTCAGCATCCAGCACAGGGGCAGCATGCGGAGACCCACTGCCCCCTCCTCCAGGGGCTGTAGGGCTGCTGCCAGGAGCGGCACAGAGTGAGAGCAGGCAGGAAGCCTGCCTTAGCCCCACTGCACTGCTGGTGGCAGTGGCAATGGGCCCCCGAGCTCTTTTAAATCGTCCGTGCCCCCCGCCCCCACATACTTCCCCATTGGTGGGCCTGGCAGTTACAGAGAATGAGGCTGGAAAAAATACACATTAAAAAATTCTGGCAATCTTTTATTTGGAAAACCTCTAGCACCTGCATGCCTTGAAGCAGGAACTTGAAAGCTGGAGGGGGCAGGGAAGGGTAGCCTTTGTGTCAGGAATGTGCTCTTTGTCGTCTCTATGAAAATCTGCCCAAATGTGGCCAATTTATAAATCTTTGAAAAAATCGAAGTTTACACATGCTCAGTCTTTGCTAAGGCTTTATCGTTCTGCGCTGCTATGCTCCATCTAAGTCTAGGCACTTGAACAGATAGCCGGAAGCCTCTTCCCTGTGCTTTCAATGACACCCTGCTGGTGCCAAGGCAGCATAGAGAATGCAGCTGTTCGACTGATTGCAGAGGTGATAAGAGCCAGACTTGGAGATGTGGGTCTTGTGAGAGATGGGAAACGCATCACTGGGACTAGAGGCAGGCATGGGGGAGATGGGTACTGGCAGACAAGGAGACGAGGTCTGGGTGCTGGGTGAGAGAAGACTTGGAGTTGGGGGGTGGAAGAGAAGATTTATAAATTTTAAGTCAAGAAAGGATGATTAAATCATCTAGTCTGACCTCAGGAGAGCCTGGGACTGCTGGGCGAAGACACTGGGAACCAGTAGGACAGGGGAATGGAGGGACATCTGATGAGGACACCAGGATGCAGGGAAAGAACTTGAATTAGCTGGGCAAAGGGAGTAGGATAAAGAACCCTGCAGGGGAGGATACTGGAGAAAGAAATTAGGGAGGGAGACTGGGAAAAAGTGGGGAGTAGGAATGTAACTGGGAGGCAGGGAATTGGAGGCTGGGAGGTGGAAAGATTGGGAAAAGAGAGAGAGAAAGTTTGGACAAGGAGCTGAGGGGAGTAACTGGGACTGACTGTACAAGGTGGCTAGGGACACGAGCTGGGATAGGGCAAGCTTGGGGCTGGGAAAGTTGGGGGCAGGCTGGAGGGCACAGGGCAGAAGGGATCAAGCTCAGGGGGAATGGGTACAAGCATTTATGCCAGAGCATACGCCATTCCTCTGCTATCAGAAAATATTTGTGAAACCCACTGGCAAAGCGACTCACCTATCTGGTCCACTAGTTGATGACAACCTACTGTTGCTATCACCTACTCTGTTCCCTCAAGTGACCGCGTTCTGTGTGGTAGATCTAAAAGTTCTAATCCTGCTGATAATTCATGTGGGTGTCAATATGACGCCAGATGATGGAATTTCTGTTTTTTTCAATTTGCTTTTTAAAAAACCTAGGAAATCACACACAAACTGTTAAGAGAACATTATTAAGGTGGAAAAGTCAAGCACTCAAAAGGTAGGAAACATGAGAGTTAAGGTTGCCTGTGCAACCTTAATATGGCCCCTTGTGGGTACGTCCTTATGAGACGGTCTTTATTTTTCAAAACTATTCCAAACTGAGAACATGATGATATCCCGAGAGCTAAGAAACCAAATTGGGTAGCCATTTAAACTGTCCACAGACATCTGCACATTTCTCAGCTAACCAATTGAGAACATTTACCTCCCACTAAAACAATAAAGTAACAATCCCTTCTAGTTATTTGGCTGCAACAGGATGTAGATGTGCAAACTGGGCTGTAGATATGCAAACTGGGCTGTAGATGAGCAAACTAGCCAGACTGAGGACCAGAATCCAGCCTTATTTATCCATAAATGGCCTGTAATCTTTGGGGTCAGTCAGGACTCCCTAAGGTGGACTGGGTTGGGGAGTGTGGAGAAGGTGGGTCTAGTAGCAGTGGCTGAAGGCGATCTGTCTGTTGAGGCCAAGAGCAGACATAGAGCTCCTACCGGGGGCGCTAGGGAAGGCATTGCTCTGCTGCACCCTGAAAGATGTCACTTGTGCTCTGCCTAGCACAGTCCTCCAGCTGCTGTTCAGCGTGCAGGGGGTGGAGCTATAGCACAGCTATGCTCCAGACGGTTTTCTTCTGGGGAATTGATTGCTGCTGGCAGTGCTAGCAGCCCCCATCCTCCTCGGTGCAGGTGACTGTTTTATGGCTGCCTCTTCTTCATATGCTTTGCTCTTTCCACCTCCTAATGAACCCATGCTGGGGCAGTCCTGATTTGTCTATTTCTCAGTTATCCGCGTCAGATTGACATTTCCCCTTCCACTGATATCTCCTGCTCATCAGCACTGCTGTTTAGACCGACATTAATGGCTAATTGCATAACATTTATCTCCAACACCTTTTGAACCCAACTTGCAGTGAGCATTTACAATTATCTTATGATGCCTCTTCTTTCCATCTTCAGAGACAAATGCCTGGTTGCTGAAAGTGATGCTGAATGTTTCACGCTGAATGCTGTGGCAGAAACAGTTTTTGTCAGGTGATTCATTCAAGTACCAAACAGCTGACTCGAATTTTGCAGCGGAAGATAACATGCTAGAATATCAAAATGCTCACAGGTGCAGTAGCTGATGATAGGCTATTTTAATCAGTAGTGTGTCTTGATAAAATATGATATTCATAGATAGTAATGCAGCTAATTCAGTGCTAAATAAGATACTGTATGTGTTTATAATATAGTGTCCTTCTGAATAGCGTCCTCCACAGAAATACTTAAGTGTGAATGTTCAGGCTATGACTTAAAGGATCTCCTGTGCTCTATTTGGCATCTTTCTTCAATTATTGTTTTAGATCACGTCATAGTACAGAGCAATATTTTTCTGCAGTACAACTTTCTGAACCGTGACAGCTTAATTCTGTAATATCATTTGAAATGTTACCAAGGCATCTTTAGTTAAAGATCAAATAAAGTCTTAGATGGTTACTTCATGTACATCATATACAGTAATTAAATGCAAATGTAAAGAAGTTATTTTCAGTTGCAAGCTTCTGATAAACACAACATACTGTTGTATGATGATACAGTGATAAAAATTACACCAATAGAAGCAAGATAATTCACAGTTAAGTAGGACTGAGTGAATGGTTTGGAGGAGGGGGGAATTACATTCATTCTTGACACAACATTTCTGAGATCTTCATACTAAATCTAAACATTGTAAGTTCAAGTTTAGCTGATCTGAATGTCCCAAAATGATTATTTCATTTCACTGTTATCAAATGCTGATGCCACCCACATACATTTAAACCACTTTTTTGTAATCTGTCTCCTAGGCGTATTGCATTATTTATTGGTCTTCATCATGATAGCTGGAACCAGCTCTGCATTGGGTTCCTGACCCGAAGTCCAGTGAAATCATTGATTTCCATTTATTCTAATGGGCTCTTGATCAGGCCTCAATGCAGCAGCAGTATTTAAAGTTTAGACAGGGAGTAGCTTTGTATCCTGCTTTATTTTCTGTGTGTCATGAATCAACAAGCTTGGAAATTAACCATAATGAAACTCTAAAACTGCAGATTTCAAACATCCCTGAGCCAGAGGCATCCAGTTTCTGAAGGATGAAAAAAATATATGGTTTAGAAATTGCATCTCCTTCTTGTTCCCAGCTCTGGTCCAGCAGAAAGCAGTTCTTGATGGGGGTGTCTCCTGTGTCAGAAAATGCCACTCCCTTCAATATAGCAATAGAACTTTGTGTCTGCTGCTTCACTTTACAAACTGTAATTATTTAAGTTATGTTAAAATAAATGCCGCATTTTATTTAGAAATCTCAATAGTGCAAATTCCCTAATGGGAATCATTTTTTAAATTGGTGACGTGCTATTTACACTTGTGTTTATGTTTCTGCCACTGCCCATTGCTGTTCCATTAGGGACAGTGAGTTAATTTCAGAAGCCTGTTCAATGTGACAATATTAAAATAGTCTAGACAGAATTAGGGTTTTTTTTTGTTACACATCTCATATCATAAATGTACTAGTTCTCCAGTGCTCATAGAATGTAAGTTTGTTTGTTTTCACTAAGGGGAAATCCCTGCATTTCTGCTGCAAAAGAACAAACTAACAGTAAATAAAATGCAGTGCTCTTAGGCTGCTTTTATTAATGATAAACAAGCAAATATGGCACAAAACCAATTTTGTTTTCACTTTGTAGGTCACCTTTAAAAAGTCTGGGTGCATTGAATCACAGGCTTGTCTAACATAAAACCCAACAGCTGTCAAGATTAGCCTGAAGGCTTGTAGGATTTGGCCTAATGTGTGTGTGTGTGTGTGTGTGTGTGTGTGTCTCAAAGCTCTAGCTGCACCTATGTCACCATAATGACAATATTCATAAATAAAATGCTAATAGGAAGAGTAAAATGCTAACCCTAGGGTGGGAACTTTTGACATTCCCTTTCCCACCAGCAAAAATCTCACTGTTTTGAAAACATTTATACAGTTATGTGAGCGTTAAAACTGACTTTGGTTATGTTTTCATTCGTAAGATGACTTTGGGGGATCCTAAATATTCACAATGAGCAAAAGCTGAATATGAAGGATTCTCTCTCTCATATGGCTAGCGCCTTCAGTATGGAAACATCTGTTCCCTACATGTAGGGCCCGATCCTGCAGCAAGAGCCACGTGGGTAGTCTGCAGTGCTCATGCAAGGTGCCACTGAAACCAATGGCACTGCATGTAATACCCATGTAATCAATGGGTTTGCTTGAGTGGATCATTTAGAAGGAGGAGCCACTAAGAGAATTCGGTAGGAGAATTCAATGGCAAAACTCTTATTAACTTCTGTGATGCCAGGATTTCAGCCTAAATGGTTTTTATTAATCTTAGCAACCTAACATTCCCTATTGAGGGCTCTTAGTATATGTAACTGTGGGTTATATAGGTCTGCAAAATGTGCTGTTGCAGGAGATACTTAGGTTTGTTGATATAAGCCCTCTTTCTGATATCTGTAGATGCAAACAGCCTTGCAGAATTAGAGGTTAACATCACAGCTTATCTTTGGGGAGAACATTAATATTGTTCAGTCTAAAAAGACAGTGACAGAAAAAAACTCCTTTCTTCTATTATTTCTTTAAGGGACTGATCCAGCACCCACTGAAGTCTATTGGAACACAGATTATCTGTGGTGTGTCTCTCTTGCCTTCCCCCTTCATGGCTGTCTTATTTTTCAGCCATTTCTTTCCTGGAACTACATCCCCCACCAATTAGACAAAGGTCAGAACCCCGCTGAGCCCAATCAGAGTCCTCAAGCTATTTTCTTCCTGCTCCTCATTTTTCCCCTCTGTCCCACCTTCCCATTTCCCCTTTGGCTCCCTCCTATGTTGCCCCTCTGCTGTCTCTCCCTTTTTTTGCTTCTGAAGCAAACTGTGAAGAAGAGTGAAGGCAGCAGCTTCATGGCTGTTCACACACTCGCGCTGATCCCCAACACGTGCACACTAACAACAAGGGAACAATTTCTGAAAGGCTGGAAGATCTGACACAACACATGTACAGCCCACATAAACTTGAATTCAATGTGCATAAAAAGAAAATTCTGTTCAATATTCAAACTAGAAATCCACACTTCACTTACAAAAAGTCTTCATCAGAAATCCATCTTGATAGCTCAGTTTCATATTCCCAAGACTCAGAGAAGCAGTTCTGTCCCTTTCCTGTGTTTACAACACAGCAAAAGGAAAACCAATCACCCTGATTGATGTGATCTGCAATTTACAAATAATAATATCCACTTCAGGCTGATTGCTTATTCCTGTATAGCAATCAGCACAATAAATCTCTGTTTGATCAGCATATATATGTATCTTGCTGGAGCACACATACTGCAGTAATACGCCTGAACAAGCCTGACTCAGGCCCAAGAAGCAGTCAGAAAGACCTCACGCATTCAAGTTCAGAGCACAGTCTTAGTTATTTACAATAGTCTAATAGTCTGTATCTTTCTGCACCAATGTGTAATTAATCACTGTGTTCCACTTCAGTGATGTATGCATTTTCCTAATAATTTGTTGTATGAACAAATAAGGAGTGCAAGCCTCCAATGACATAAAATACAAAATGTACATTTTATTCACGACAGTATTTAGATATCTACTTGGAGCATGTTTATGAGCAAGTTATTTATTTCTAATGACTGAAAGATGCTCTAGTGGAACTAATTTTGATAAATTACTAAAGCTGAGCAAATTATCTATTAATTTAGCCTATTTTTCGTCTTTGTGAATCATCCACAAGCACTTGGACTTTTCTAAATTTATTTATTATTTGTAATTGTTTGTCAAATGGTTTTACCAATAGTTCTTGGTCTGTAGATCGTTGGCAAGCAGTTTGCTGTTAGTACTCACTAGTGAAATTAAGAGCTGTGTTGTTTAGTTGTGGCTTGTCACATAGGTCACCTGGCATTTTTCTCTTCCCTGACTGGATCAGCATAATTCTTTGAAATAGGTTTATGGTGTGAACACTTGATCCTTTGAGTTCAAATTTCACTTTCCATGAATATTCTTTGATTCACTTACCATTAATGGTTTCTCCATGTTCCTGCCAGTAGGCTTTTGTATTAGAATATTTGTGGAAAGTTAACACAGTAAGCATGAATACATCTGAAGGAAATTCGTTTTTTGTTTGAATTCAAGCAATATTTATGGATAATTAAAAGCAAGGGTGCTCTGTCCCTTCTGGATGCTCCACACCCTCAGCTCCCTCTAAAATACAAGTTGAGTATGGTCAGCACTTGGCAGGATTGGGTTCCATTTGTTGCATATAAAGGCCGCAGTCTTTTTACATTCAGAATTCTCACGGACTTTGACAGTATGCAAATAGTCGCAGGTTAAGTGTGCTATTAAAAGGTCACCAATAGCCACAAAGTAAGCTGTAGCTATTGTATTTCTTGTATATTTAACAACTTCAGAAGCATTAAAATAATGAATTCTCCATTATCGTATCCTAGCAAACATGCTCTTTAGTATGCTAAGAGCTTTAAGCAATTGTCAAATGTGTGACAATAACCAAGATAAGAAAAATAGCTGACACCAAGACACTGGAAAATGAAGAGCTAACTTTTCTTATAGTACAATTAATTCTTGAAACAGCGAAGATTGAATTTAATGTGGATTCATCACAAGATACCTTTATTCTTGTCTGTGGTCATTTCTACCTTTGTCTGAGAGGTGTTATGCTTGATAGAAACCAATTAGGACTGAATTTAATTTTGTAAATTATTCATTTAATCGTTAGTCCTCATTTATCGGGTTAAAAACTAAGGTAATTTAAATATGTTCTGTACATGAATCAAGTGGAAAAGACAATATACCTAGAACTTCATAGAAATATTTGAAATTGGTTTAACAATTTGATCTTTCTGTTTTAGAGAAATATCTTCAACAGCATTGACAGGCATCACATTTGGTGTGTTGTTCGAGAAGCACATCTATGCCAATAACTATTAAGTATTGAACTTGGGTCCTGGTGCTGAATGCTGGGATCTGGATTCACAGAGCTTGGATTCTGCCTGCAAATCCTGGATTCAGATCTCGCAGGTGTTGATCCAGAAGCTGTGGGACCATAACAAAGCACAGATCTAGAGCTACCAAAAGAAAAAAAAGCTGTGTACAGATTTGTGGCTGATAAGTACAACTTTGGATCAGGGTCAGAGCTGGAATCCAATTCAACAGTCAGACATGAAGGACTGCCGAGCACAATTACCAAGAAAGGAGCCAATTACCTGAGGTCCAGCCAGCATGAGAATCTGACATCTTTAATTGATGAGTTACTTGGCTAGTGGCTTTGTATCACTCAGGCCCTGAATCCACAGAAGTTAATGCAGTCTGGTGCACATTTCCAACATCATGATCTTTGCAGAGCTGATTGTATTACTGACTATGTGCTCAACTTAGTGGCATAAGCAAGCTGATCATTGTGGAGGTCCTTGCAACCCTGGAGAGGGGAAAGCTTTTGATCGGATCTGGAATGGTGGATCTCTCAGTTACAGGATAGTGTTTTCACCTGTGCTTCCTGTTTGGCTATTTTCAGATGCACATACTGGATACCCTGCTTATCTGAGAGAAGATTTTTCCCTTTCCAATGCTTCATCTATTAGACCCTCACTGATCCATTCTAGGCCTTGTCTACACTACTGGGGTAAGTCGACCTAAGTTATGCTACTCCAGCTACATGAATAACATAACTGGAGTCGACGTAGCTTAGGTCAACTTACTGTGGTGTCTACACCATGCTACATTGACAGGAGAAGCTCTCCTGTTGACTTACCTTACTGTTCTCGTTCCAGTGGAGTACAGGCGTCAACCGGAGAGCGCTCTGTGGTTGATTTAGCGGGTCTTCCTTAGACCCACTAAATTGACCCCCACTGCATTGATCGCAGCAGCATTGATCCCTGATAAGTGTAGATATGGTGTCAGAGTCTTTTACTATCAGAAGTTGTAAAAGCCAATTTACTTGGTCCTGGAACTGTCAGTTCTCTTGGTTCTGGAACCATTAAGGTTCTCTTTGGTTTCCCAGCCCATTTCTAAAGGATAATTCAGCTGCTCAAGAGTAGATTTATGAGAATCTGACAGACTAAGAACTGATATCAGGATTTGGAGGCTCCCTTAGGATATGAGGGCACTACTTCTATCACAGTTCTATTGCTTCTGAGACTGAGATCCAGAGATTTCTTTGCTACACAGCCTCTGTAGGAGAAACAGAATGGTGTCACAGGATCCACCTGCTCCAGAAAGGACTGCCTATTGTCTTCCGAGTGTTTTTTTTTAACCCTCAGATGTAAAGGAAATAATGGGATATCTGGAACCTCATTTTCTTCTTCAGTTAATTAAAAGGTACAGTGCCAATGTTCTGTAGAGAAGATAGAATGCTGTACGTCCCATTTTAGATTTATGCCTGTATAAGAGATGCTGTGAGAACCACTTTGATATTCCTTGAATCTGATATCATAAATATGCTGATGGCTCCAAGTATCTGATCTTTCATAGGAGGAAATTTTAATAGCCTAATGCCCAATAATGTTCTATCTTCCTTCAGTTATAATTAGTTCCTGCTTCTAACCCAGGAAGGAAACTGTCTTCTTTGAGTAGATTGTACACGTGTACATTTCATGTTAGGTGTGTGTGCGCACAATGAACTCAAGTCAAAGGTTTGTGCCAGCAGTACCACTATTTAGTGCACGCACATCTGCTCTCCTTGTGCTCAGCTGAGGGCATAAAAGGAATGGATATGCCACCTCCCTCTCAGTTCCTTCTCACCACCATTGGCAAGGGTCAGAGTTCCCTGTAGCTTTGCTAACAGTTAGCCAGCCTTTCAATTTTAAACCTATAAGTAGCTCTATAGTGGTGTTAGTGTAATTAGTTCTTAGCATTTGTATAGCTTAATTATAGACTTCAGACTGAAAAGATCATGATGACCTGACTTACTAAGCCACTCAAACATGCACTTCTGTAGATTCCCTCTTGTGGGATCAAGATGCCTGTAAGACAAGCTTCTGTAACCTTCTGTAAAGTAGGTCCATTGATTGCCTCTCTCTTCCTTCCATTCTGGAGAATTCCAAGGGTATAAACGGGGCAGAGGGAGGGAATCAATGGACCTGCTTTACAGAAGGTTATGGAAGCTTGTCTCACAGGCATCTTGATCCACGAGTGGGAACATACAGAAGTTCCTCTCAAAGGACTCCAATAACGGGTACACAACCTTCATTTTTAATTCTTCTGCCAGGCTCTGTGTACAATAGGGTGGAACTATACACAGTGCAAGTTTAGCTGGCTTTGTTAGTCAGGTCATTATGACATTTTAAGAAGCAAAAACTAGATCTGGTCAAAAAAATGTGCAAAAACATTTCCTGCCAAAAGTATGATTTGATAAAACTGCAATTTTTTTGATTCCAACAAAAAAATGGATTTTTCCCAAGGGAAATATCAAAATGAATGTTTTCATTTCAATTTAAAATGTTTTGTTTTAGCTTTTTGGTTTAAACAAATCAAAATGAAATAACATTTTAAGTCAAAATAAAATGAATTTTTTCTTTTCAAATTACTTGGAAGCTTCCTGTGGTAAAACCAACATTTTTCAACCAAAACATTTTAAAAAAAAATTCATTCAAAATTTCTTGCAGTAAAAACTTCAGTTTTCTGGTCAGCTTTACAAAACATCAAACTAACAAACAAAAAAACCTTATGGGGAAATTGTGAATTTCTGAGTTTATTCAAAATCCACATGTTTCTCTGCAAATCTTCCAAACTTAGAAGAAAACCATCTATGGGGCTTCAGACTCTATGGACTTTAAAACTAAATGAACCTCACATTTTATTCTTTTCTTATCATACCTTTTAATTCTGACTTCAGATGTTGTTAATTTTTAAGATGGTCTTTCTGAGAATTGTTCTACATCATGATCCCTGCTTATTGGTAGCAGTCTTAAACTGATAGGGCAAACCACAACTTTCTTATTGATTATAGAGAGCTCATGTAAGTTCTTCTAAAATTACCCAAAAAAAGAGATTCACATAAGTTCATAAACTCCTAAAGGTTATCCCATCATAAATGTGTGTGCTGGACAAGGGCAGCCTTTGTCACTATTAACTGGGAATAGAATTAAAATGGTCTGAGACGTGCACTTTATTATCACAGACTAAAACTCTTTCCTCTCTGATATTCCTGCATAATAGCCTCAGATAGCTACAGTAATTATTAATTACAGTACATGTTTGTGAGAATTTTTTTGTACATAGTTTATTTGCCAAAAAAACCCCCCATTTTTCAATGAATGAAACTATTTGCAAATTTGGGCCGAATTCAATGAATAGTTCCAGATTAATAAAAATGGAGAAAAACAAATTCCAGAAAAGCTGAAACTTTTTGTTACATTTTTGAAACTAAATGTTTGACTTTTCATTTCAAAACCATGTTTCACCTTGAAATTTGTCTACATTTAATAACAACAAAAAGCCACAGAAAAGCATGCAAAAACAAAACCATTATGTTCAACCTGAATCTAATTTTTGTTTGGTTTTCCCAAGGAAAAAAATGAATTATTGTTGTTTTTCAGGTCAACCCAAAACTAACCTTTTTTATCTGGATTTTTTCAGTTTGGTCGCTGAAACCAAAAATCAATAATTCACCCAGCTATAGTAATAATATATAGAGAGAAATCTCAAGTTGTTTTTCATACAAAATTCTCCATCTTGTCCGATTGTAGGCTGTATTGTCTCTAAGCATATAATCAAATGATAATTAACACAATTCTACAGCACTACATAGGATACTTAACCCATTCTTTTACACATCACTCTTGTTGATTATATCCAACAAAGGAGCAGGAGCAAGAATTCAGTCAACAATTCATAAAACTGTTGAAAAGATCTAAAACTGAGCCCAAGATAATACCAGAAGGCTACAATAAATATAGAAATACAGTACCCACATTCAGTAATAACTTGCTTTCATCTGAGATCAGAGCATTAATTGATACAGAATAAAATTCAGTGTTGGTGATTTAAAAGTGTTTGAATGCTAAAGAATTCAGCTCTAGAGTGGCACCTGAAATTCTTGATAATGCCTGCTAGAACACAGTTGTTTCTGAGGAATAAAACTATAAATCAAATCATCTTTTCTTATATCTTCTTCTGACAATGCTAGCCCAGCCTTTATTCTGATAAATGTCAAGGGTCCATTTCGAAGATACAAGATAACTCTCGATTCCATATGCAGTGGCATTCCATATACTGTAGCATCTAGAGCAAATTGTATCCTGCAAGAAACTTTTAGTGGTTGTTCCTTGAAAAAAAACAGCAGAAAAGCACTTTAATGTTATTTACAATCCCATTTATTCACTTTTTGTGAATGTTTGTGTGAGCGTCATTTGGTCTGCAAGAATGTTTATGGAAAATGAAACACCAGAAATATAACTGTACATATTTAATATTCAGATGAATATTCATAATTTAAATGTTCATGTGGCCATCTTTGAAAGTCCTTTGGGTTTGGGAATCATCCAAACAGGAATCAAAGACACAACCATGTGACTAAGGTGGCCTGTTAATATGAATTATTAATAGAAAATAATCAAAGCAATAGCCATCTGTAAACTGAACTATGTTAAACTAAACCACTTATTGAATTATTTTCAGTGATGAGCAAATTTGTAATGATCAGTGTCTCTTTGCAGATAATTCCTGGATAACAAAAAGAAGGGGCTAAAATCATCTAATGAACATTTTTTCTGCATATAGTTCATGTATCTTTAATAGAAAACTAACCCACGTTTGGAAAAATATCACTGAGTTACTGAATCCAGGGTTTTAGCACAATGATGAGTGTTTCTTGCAGTATTCTCTCCTAGTCTGAGGACTTCCTCTTTAATAAAGATGCATAAGAGTTCAATCCATGGGTCTAAATCCAGACTCCTTAAGAAGGTTTGAAGTGTATAAACCTTTCCATCACCTGATGCTGCTGAGTTGTTGAAGTTGTAAAGTGAACACTTTCTATAAGTCCTCATGGCCTCTGGAAGCTGTATTGTTGATATAGCAGCCTGCTACTCTAAATGAGACTGTTACTTTCTCCTATGAGCTGGTGCCTAGTAAAGCTTGCATTTTAGTTCCTTTCCTGTATAATGAAGCGAGATCTTGCCACGATGGTATTCTGCATCCCTCGAATGACTAGTTCACATAGGTTTAAATGGCCCTTCTGCCCAAAGAGAATTATTGGCTGCTGTCTTCATCTGTCATGGCCATCTGCTCTCCTCTTTTTTTATTCTCAGCGTGACAAAAGGAACTTACATACAAAAACAGATTGAGGGATACGTATTAACCTCTTTAGAGACCATTAACAGTCCCCAAGGAGTATATTGTTTACTGTTCAACTCTATTTTTTTTCCTTCAAGCAAACATATAATTTTATATGAGGATTCATCTGTGTGTCTCTAGACCCTCCAAATAACTCCTCTCTAATTGCCTCTTCAAGGTAGATTCTGTCTTCAGTGTTCGTGCAGATCTCTAGTCATTGAAAGTTGTGTGCATGTATCAGTGACAACATGTGTCCTGTTTACATGTTCCTTTTTTGCTGTGGCTTTCTTCCGGTATTGAAATAACCCTTTTTGGTGCATGTATGTATAGTAAAGAAGAAGAAAATGCTGTTTTCACTTGCTTTGCATATCACAGTCAATGAAAAAGCTCAAACATTTTCTAATGCAAATGCACAAAAAACTCAGCCCTGGTCATGCACTTAATAATATATGCACTTCCTTCAAACATAAAGGTACACATTGGGAAACTAGTCTTCTGCCTCTAATGGTGCTTGAATATTCCTTAATTCTACTACCAATTATACCTAAAAACAGACTTGAATCTAAAGATATCAATGGAAATGTTTCCCTCTCCTATTTGCATTTTCAGATTATTACACCTTCTCAAAGTTCTTTGAATGTGGATCTTGTCTTTTCCAATGTGTCTGGATCACAGGCTTTTCATACCAAAAGGACAGCACTGTATAATGATCCTTTCTTCTTTTGTGAAATTGATAATGCTAGCAAATTTAACTGTATAATGTCACAGTTATTAGTTATGTGGCAAATTGCCAGTACTGTTATGCTGGGTCTTGCGCTTTCTCTTCTTTGGGGAAGGTTCAGGGCGCCATTGCTTGCCTCTGAACTGGTATTTTAATTACCCCACTAGTGTCCTTGAGGAGGGGAGTGGAGAGGGAGGGACCTGGGCCCGCCCTCTTCTCCAGGTCCCAACCCAGGGGCCCTGAGGTTTGTGGTGAACCACTTGAACTAGCGGTTCCTTCCCCTGGGCTACTTCCCTCTCCTGCCCTTCAGCTTGTGAAGGGGCTTCTTGCTCTCCTTTCACATAAGCCAGGTGCCCCTTACCTGGGGTTTCTTTTGGATTTCTCAGCCCACCGCAGCACTCCTCCAAACTTTCCTTTTGTCTCTCTTCAAAACTCTTCTCTTCTCCAACTCCTTCAAACTGCTCTCTGCTCCAACCAAACCTTCCTGCTCCAACTCCCACACTGTCTGACTGAAGCAGGGGTTTTTATCACATGACTGACTGCTGGTGCTCTAATTGGCTTCAGGTGCTCTAGTTAATCTATAGCAAACCTTCCTCCCCTTGCAGGGAATAAGGATCCCTGCTAACACTCTCCTGCTGCCCTCTGGCCATGCTGTGTCACAGTTGGTAGCTACAGATTAATTGCTACATATCGCTTATGTTCATACTTTATTATACTTCATCTTTTTACAGTATGGAGAATAAAAGAAGTTATGGTCCAAATATTTAAATGTGCCTGTCTCTAGCAGCTGATATGTTTGAATTGTTTTCCCAGTAATACACACAGTAATAATCACATTGTTCAGAGTTTGGGAAACTTTAATCCGTCTGAATTTCTGTACTTCTGTAACTGAACAAGTGTGAAAATTAGTGTCAATTGTGATGTTGATGCTTCTTCATTAGGAACTACACTGATACAATCACTTAATTTCAAATAGGAACTGAAATCACTTCCAATGGTGTATCACCTTCTGGTCATTACCCACATAGGCTGGATTTGACTTGATATCCAGAACCTTGATGTCTGGGTTTCAGGGATGTTTGGATATCGCTGATTTTGAGCCCTGTCTGGAGTGATGTTTTTGCCATAGTCTGTGTTGGTGCATAAGTTTTTAAAGGTGTCGTTTAATAGTGCAATATCAGCTCCCATACCCCATCCCACACACAAGAAAACCCACTTCATTAAAAAGTAAGACTTTTGAAAAAAAAATGACAGATATCAGAGAACTCCTTGTGGCAAATCCATTCGTAATTAAAGGACAAACATCCAGGCTTTGCTCAGCCATAAATTATAGGCAATAAACAATCAGAGAAGAGCACCCTGAGAAATGGAATGAAATTTTCAAATAACCCAGCTATGCAAAGAGACATGGCCATGTTATGCTCCAGGCATCTACTAAAGATTTCCACTTTCGAATGAGCTGTATTTGCTCTTTAACATGCAAAATAATTAAAATATGTGCGGAACATTCTCCAGTCAAGGTTGGATTCACTGATGTATGATAGGATCTTTTGTTCAGGTATGGTGGGAATGGCGCAAATTACAGCTGAAGCCCAGCCAATAAGAGACTCACTCAGAGAGCCTTACCTATGGAAAGTGAGTTGCATCTATTGTGTGTGCTAATCAAAGGGATTTGATTTACAAGAACTTAAAGTACAAAGCCATATGCTAGTACCGGCAAGATTTACAACTGCAGCCATATGTAAACATCTCCAGGATGCTGACGATAACTGAGTGACTGAACAAACTTTGGGACATCTGGCATGATGCATGAGGAACTCCAAGGTACTTGACAAATGTAAGGTACAGATGCCATTTATAAACTGTGCAGAAGAAAAGAAATGAGCATTTAAAAGACCCATGCACTTAGATTCATTTTATATACTGACTTGCAAGAATCACAATGTACAGCAGACAAGGGAAAATAATTTTGTAATTCCTACTTGCTAACATGCAAAATAGAAATGAGGGAAACAGATACAAACTGAAGAAATAACATGGACGCACCAGTTAATGTTGTATCCTTTGTGTTGAAATACCCACTGATTTGGAAGAGAGGGCCACCAACGGGCATGGCAGCACAGCTGCAAGGAAACTGCTACGTGTGAAATTCCAGTTGGAAAAACAAAGAGCTTGACAGTGACCCTAAGGAGAAAAAAAAAAAAGGCCTCTCTGATCATAAGTTCAACATCAAAATCTGTTTTTTCTTTTGAAAATACTAAGGATTTGGAAACAAAGAGTATCTGTTCACTGGAAATATCAGATTTCCAAACAAACCACTATCTCATATAACATTATGGTCCAAATTTGGCTTTTGGATGCTCCCCTAGGGCTCCCCTTGAAGTCAACCAGAGCTGCATGTTCACAGCAAAGGGCAGACTTTGGCTCTACTGTACCTATACCTAATACTGGCATTCTGAAAAGATATAACAAACAGAATTACAGGTGGCTCTTTGGTTACATACGTGCACACACTTTACAGATCATGTATGTTTCGTGCTGGAGCACACAGTAGAGGAATAAATATGATAACCAGGCATGAGTCAAACTGAGGCACAATCGGAATTATAAGACAATGTTGCTGCTTTATTAAAGAACGAGCTCCTTCCCTTTATATTTGCAGCTCCATGTGACTATAAATGCTTCCTTGTCACTACCCTCTTTCATTTTGCTCAAAAATGATGGGATTTTTTTGTTTGTTTGTTTGTTTTTCATTTGGAGAATATAACTGGGAGAAAACATTTTTAAAGAATATGTTTCCGTAGTCTGATTATTTACACTCTATTTTGACAAACACAGTGAGAAAAGTTCAAGTTTTCCTTACTATTCTATTGTCTAATTCCCAACCCTTACTCCCTTTGAGTAGAACTTACTCATGAGTAATCCCATTGAACTCACAACAACCATTCTCAGTGACACTTTTTGCATGAGTAGGTGCTAGTGAAGGTTACAGAATCAGATCCATGGTTAGGCTTTTGCCTCCTTTTTCAGTTCACCTCATAAAATCACACTGTAAGGAAAGGCTTAATGCTCCATAGAGTGTGACAAATGTTTTCTGTCAGTTGCCCATAGATTGCCAGCATTACACGGTAGCAGCCAAGGCCTAAAGAAAACCATCAGCGTTTAGTTTATTGGCTATGGGGTAACATCCAGGTCAAGTGGAAGTTAATGACCACATTAGTGGTTGACAAGTGTCTTCAATTTATTTATTTATTTATTGTTCTGGAGTCCAGTGCCTCTCTCTGACTGAACCCTTCCAAGAAGATTTATGGAAAATTAACGAAAAAAATAAGAGAAAGAGATAGGGGTGTTGACATGCAGCACTGAAAAGCACACAGCTCCATGTGCAGAATCAGGGCAAGATATAGTCCTAAGCATAGACTGTTGTTCCTGACTGTGGCTGCTCACTCTGTTATCTTGACAAAGTCACTTAGCTTCTCTGTGCTTTAGTTTCCCCATCTGCAAAACAGGGAAGTGGAAGAAGAAACCATTAAAGGGCAACATTTGCCATTCTCCAGGGATTGCAGCTCTCCTTTATCTTCTGTTCTAAGTAAAGGAAAGTCCTGTGATTACTGTGGGTACCCAGTGATGGTTTTAATGAGTTTTCGTGGTATCTCCTGCATGGATGACGTTGGAGCTTAATTAATCAATGTTTGAAAAGGCCTTTGAGATCCTGAGATGAAAGGTGCTATATAAAGAGTAGAGTTTAGCCATACTCCTCTCAGTGGTTCCAAGACTGCACACCTGATGAACCTCCAACATTCAAAACTTTGCATTCTATTTTTGGCCTTTCAGGTGAGCTTCTGTGAATTTTTCCTATGTGGTTTTCACTGCTCTTTTCATTATGTCACTAGTGCCTTTAAAGCTTCTTTGTTCCTGTTTAAAGTGTATCAAATATTCATATAGAAACAAAGAAACATGCATGATACTCTTATGGAAGCATGGAGGCATAAAAACATTCTGATAAGAGGTTCTGATGCAACCAATATCTTTCCATGTTTTATGTTTTAGCCCAAAGTGCAGCACATGGCTACTCCACCCAAGGGATCAAAAAAGAAATGATCAAATCTATTGAACAACTTGTCAGCAATTAGGGCACAATCTGGCACTATTGAAGTCAATGAAAGCTTCGCCAATGACTTCAATGTGTTCACGATCAGGCAGCTAGTGCTCAGACCAGGCTAAACGCACTTCCACATGGCCAGTGCCATGTGAATTCATGAATCTTTCTAGGAGGGTGAATGATGGTGAATATTTAAGATGGAAAATATCATATTTCCTCTATATAAATCCGTGGTATGCCCACATCTTGAACACTGCATGCAGATGTGGTTACCCCATCTCACAAAAAGATATATTGGAGTTGGAAAAGGTTCAAAAAAGGGCAACAAAAATGATTAGGGGTATGGAATGGCTGCCATATGAGAAGAGATTAATAAAACTGGGACTTTCAGCTTGGAAAAGAGATAACTAAGGAGGAATATGATTGAAGTCTAAAAAATGGCAAATGGTGTGGAGAAAGTAAATAAGGAAGTGTTATGTACTCCTCATAACACAAGAACTAGGGGTCACCAAATGAAATTAATAGGCAGCAGATTTAAAACAAACAAAAGGAAATATTTTTTCACACAATGCAGTCACCTGTGGAATTCCTTGCCAGAGGATGTTGTGAAGGCCAAGACTATAACAGGATTCAAAAAAGAACTAGATAAGTTCATGGAGGATAGGTCCATCGATGGCTATTAGCCGGGTTGGACAGGGATGGTGTTTCTAGCCTCCATTTGCCAGAAGCTGGGAATGAGCGACAGGGAATGGATCACTTGATGATTACCTGTTCTGTTCATTCCCTCTGGGACACCTTGCATTGACCACTGTCAAAGACAGGATACTGAGCTAGATGGACCTTTGGTCTGATGCAGTATGGCAGTTCTTATGTTCTAATGAGGATTCACCACCACCCTGGGCTCTGGTGTCTCCACCCCACCCTTCTCTAGGTCCCTGTAGCAAACAGAGTTACTGCAGGAACTTGCTTGTGTGGTCTTCCCACGAGGGCACTGAATCACTCAGAAAACTGGGAAAATTAGGAATTGCCATACTGGTTCTGACCATGGTTTTCCCAGTCCACTATCCCGTAACCAGCCAGTACCACATGCTTCAGAGGAAAGTGCAAGAAATCTTGTGGTAGGGAGATCTGGGATAATCTCCACTCATAAAATTCTCATCTTGATATCTATTAGATAGAGATGGTCTTAAACCCAGAAGAATGAGGTGGTTTATCTCTTCCAATAGCATTAACTATTAAAACTTTGGATATTTTTTTTACCTATATGCAGATCTTATCCTTGAATCTTGCCAAATTCAGCTGAAAATAGATTTTACCTTTGTCCCTGTTTTATCTTGAAGTCACAGGTGCTAATTTGGCAGCATCCCAATTCCATCTCCAATAGGAAGAGGCAGCTGCTCCAGACTGGAGCCCAAGACTGAGATGGGTGTTCCAGAAGGGGCTCCAAAGCAGAGCTTAAAGGAGGGCAGACACATTAAAGAATTGAGAAGCACTTTCAGCTATGCCTCCCTGCCAAGTTAATGAGATCACAATCACAGGAAGGGATTTACTGGTCCTACTTAACATGTTTATTTAGGGACCCCACTAGTGTTGCTTTCAGGAAACAAAAAAAAAAAGAGATCCTGGGGACCCCATTTTTAAATGAACCCTTCTGCTCCTCAGCATACTTTCAGTTGGATTGCTTTCCTACTAGTCCACATTACCCTGATGGGAGAGTTCATCGATTTCTGTTTTGGAGATCCTTCTTGCTTCTTCCCCAATCACTGCCTGATGGGGGCATCTTTGGTCCAGTATGCCACATCTCTTCACTCTGACTGAGCTCTGCTTTGGGGACAATTCTTCCCCTTGAAGCCCCTGTGCAGTAGATTTATTTAGTGGCTGGAAATTAATGGAGTCATTAGGAGTAAGCTCAAAATATGGCCAAGTACGAGAAGCATGTTCAGTGTGTCCCCCAACATCCTAATATGAAAACAGTTCTTCCCTGGCTGCCAGTCAGTCTGCTCACAATGTTAAGCTGTTGTGGAATATGCTTTGCTACTAGCTCTGAATTTGTATCTTATTTCCATATTTTTACATTCAAATGTCGGTTCACAGAATAACTGAAGTAATACGAATACTATACAAAAATGTAATTTACCTGTAACTTCATTTTCTGCATTCATGGCTATTCAGGTCTTTGCAAATATTTTGTTACAGGATGATATGGTAATTTAGGAGAATTTTAGATTAAATCATGGTTTCATTAAACCACAAGCATTTGCTCAAATAAACATGTTTATACATTTATCCTTTCCTACTTGTTCACAGACCAATACCTCTGTAATGAAAATTTTGTTTAATGATGCTTACCAGACATTTAATTATTGGATAGTAAACAGAATGTGTAAAATACATCTAATAAATGCCTAAAAATCCTGTTGACCCTGTGTCCTGTTAACCATGGCTTCTGTCAAACTAAGTCATAATATCGATATAGCCAAAATGATTCTTATGAGATTTTAGCTCAAAATGGCTGAAATCTCATGAAAAAGGCTGCTCTGACAGGGTTTTCCATCTTTCTAGATGGCTGAAATCAGAAGGTCTCATGAGTTTCCACCATTCACCACTAAATTCTGATGAAATGATCTTGCCAGATTTTGATATAACCAAATATGAATTTATAGCTTAGTCTGAACCCTGATTCTGAACCCTAATCTTAATCCAGATCTGTACTGGAACCCTGTCTCCTTGGTCCAGCTCTGCTCCAGGATATACTTTGTGATTCTGTACATTCCACACAAATGTCACATACAGTATTTGCACTGTGTTTATTAATATACTATTTTTTGTTTCCTTTTCCAACACTGAATGCTAATAACTACTGCCCCATTCATTTATTTATTTACTTACTGTGCGGAATAATCTACTTTTCTTGAGTTTGGTGAAAGGTCACTGGCAGAGCCAAACTTAGAAAAGCCCCATTATAGGCACTGTACTAAGAGTATAACGGGCTCAGTGCCTGACCAGCGCAACAGAGCCAACAAAACAAATGCACAGTTGGTATTTCACTTATTGTGTAATTTATGTGCACACAGCCACAGGCACAAAACTATTTTTGTGTATAATTTTAAATGGAAGAAGTTACCAGTTAATTGTTTGTTTTAAGAACATTTGATACCTTATTCCAAGAATTCTTTCTGGAATGCAGGAATTGTTATGATAGAAGCTCAATCTCCTGTTTTAGAGTGACAAATTTTCAAAATGGCCTCAACCTATGCCTCTGTGAGCATGCCAGTGATTGTATGCATCATTTTTACACACTAACCCTTGCAAACACAGGTAAAAGACTTTACATATGCAAAAGCCCTATATGTTTAATTTGCGTGTGCAAAGGGGGGTTGTACATGTAGATTCTGCTCAGCAGTATAGGAGTGTATCCAAGACATGACTCCGGGCTGATCACAGGCTCCCAGAAGGGTTCTGTTTGCTGTTGGCAGCCTGCGTAAAATATAGCAGCCTTCAGGTTGCTCTAATATACTCTGAGAGCTGGGCCAACACGATTAGGGAAGCATACTGTAAAATTGATTTACAACCTCTGGACTTGTATCAAGTTCAGTTTAGTCAGTCTGCAGATTCAAGGGGCCAATTTTGCATGCCTTATGTACCCAAACTCCCAGTGCTGTCTGTTGGAATTCTGCTTTAGTGATGAATTCAGGTTGGAGCCATAATTATTCCAAAATCTGCAAACCAACAATCAGAATTTGGTGATTTAGGTGACACTAGAGCCTCCTGAGAGCCATCTGTGATCTTCAGTGGCTTAGGTGAATTTTGGAAAAAGATGAAATAATGCTTCCATTTAGCCTTATGCATATTCATTTAAATACTGCTTGTGCACTCATTATTTTTTGTCATAATTATTTAAAAAGCAACACCTTTTGTATGCAAATTTCTGCTTAATGATACTTGCCAGGCTTCAAAATAATGAATTGCAAGCATAATTTTGTTCTCTATTTTGAATCACAAATGACTTAAAATTCAATCATAAAGATGCTATTTATCTGCAAGTCCTACAGCCTTGTGCATCATTGCTGAATGTAGGGAAAGGGGTAGGAAAAGAAATTATATATAATGTTTTCCTACATCTATATATGTTCTAAGCAGGTTTCAGTAAACTCTGTGATTTCAAAATATGGGGATGTGCTACAGCAGTGGAACAGGGTATCCTGTCAGCATCACACTCTCATTAATATATCATCATTGTCAGATATGCAACAGTTACCCTCTCTTAAAGATGTATGTCCCTTAACTGTATCTACTGCTATTAATTGCATCACGGGAGGGTCATTCCCCTTGACCTTCCAAGACCATGTGTAAAATCTTGGCAAAACTTCCATTGACATCCTTACATCCAGGATTGCACTCTGGGGGTCTGTGATGTTGTTTCCAATGTTGTGGTAGCTTTATTGCTGCCAGGATATGAGAGAGGCCAGATAGATGAGGTAATATCTTTTACTGGACCAACTTCTTACTGGTGGAAGAGGCAAGCTTTCAAGCTCCATAAAGCTCTTCTTCAGGTCTGGGGAAAGTAACCAGAGTGTCTGAGCTAAGTACAAGTTGGGATAGATTATTAAGCATAAGAGGTTCACACATGCTATAGGAGATCTATTAATTGCCCACCCCATTTTAGCAGGCAGTATGGTGTGTTACAAACAGTTCTAATGAGACATAAACCAGTGTGTTTTAGTGTCTAGCAGAGTTATGAATGTACGTTCTTATCTCGTCTTTCAAAGGTGTTATGCAGGTTTCCTTTGAGGATGAAGACTGTGAGGTCCGATATGGAGCGATCACTCTGTAGAAAATGTTTGCCCATGGTGAATAGGGTGTTTTTGTCTTTTATCATTATTCTGTGCCAGTTCATTCAAGACCCATAGTGATTGTCTGGTTTCACCCATGTAGTTGGTGTTGGGGCATTTGATGTACTGGAGGAGGTATACCTCATGTTACGATTGCCATGTGTAGGACCCAGGCATCTTGGAAGGTGTGGTAATCTCCTCTACACTCCTGCTTTACCTTAGCCTGTAATTCACACCGTAGGATGAATGTGCATATCATTGAGTAGCAGCTCCTCAGTGTGTCAGTCTAACTACACCTAGGGACTTGAGTCTATTTCAGCTGAAGTCAGAGAGCAGGATGTGGCCAAGTGGGATGTAATCTTTGATATTACTACTATGTGTCATCTGTAGCAATGGTTTCTGCAAGAGGCCATGTATTCTTAGCAGCTGAACCAGGCCAATTTTTGGGTGAATGTTTTCAGCAGGAAGAGTGAACCCTTACCAGGCAACAGTATTGTTTAACTGCTGTAACCAAGTGTATATATATTACAGAACCATACAAATTCCTAAATGACACCAATACTGTTTTTGAAGCAATTCACCTCCTGCTTGGGGGCAGATCTTATCCAGGTCATTCTTTCAGCTTCAGCAATATGCTTTACTTATTGTTTAGTTAGAAAGATTCAATACAAAAAGGAAATAAAATAATCCAGCTGCACTGCAACTGACTTATGATATGGCACATGCAGTTATTATTCATAGTGAAATAGCATTTTATCAACTAGTGCAAAAAATAGCCTAGAAAAACAGTCTTGTCTGTAAATATCATGTTCTTAAGTGATTCCTGTGTCTCCATTTATGCTATGGCAGAGGATTAGACAGGCTAGTGAAGGGAGTGGGTGGTAGTCTGCTGGTGTTCTGGTGCCCATTGGGGGTTTGTTTTGCTATGGGTGGTGGTGGTTTGGTTTGTGTTTCCTGGACTAACAGGTTTTAGGTGGGAAGGCTGTGACCGATACAGAGGCAGCAGTGGAAGACACAATGAAGGTGGCTGGATGTGGAAGCTGCGGCATGGACATGAAGTGCCACCTGATAGAGCTGATGAAAGAAAAGATCCGAGGATTGGAGATGCAGGTGGAAACTCTGGTCAAGTTTAGAAGGGGGTTGGAGCGGATGATGGAGCAAAGACATGAGGAAGCTGAAGGGAAAAGCTCAGACTTGCAGATGGAAGCAGGCCCAAAGAGCTCTGAGGGAAGACTGCTGGGTGAGGAAAGTGGACAGCGGAAACATGTAACTAAGAGAACCAGGCAGAGGAAAAGACAGGCCAGTAAGGAGCAATAGAGCTCAGGAACAGGTTTTTGGAGTTGGAAAATGAAGAAGGGACACAGCAGGTGGTCGCTGAAGGTGAGAGGGCAAGGAAGAAGAGAAGAGAAGCTAGTCCTATAGGAAGAGGGGAAGAGTCAATGGAGATAACAACACCAAATATGAGCCCCAGGAGGATACAGGGTGGATTGCAGAGGATTGCAAGGGACAATAGAAATCAAGAGGACTTACAGTCAGAGAGAATAGGGGGTAGACCAGAAAATCACACTATCACCAGGAAAAGGCAGGTCTACGTGACTGGGGACTCCTTACTGAGAAGAATAGACAGGCCTGTAACTAGAGCTGATCCGGAGAACAGAAGGGTGTGCTGTCTGCCGGCTGCTAAGATACGGGATGTGGACCTGAAGCTGGAAAGGATCCTAACGGGAGAAGGAAAGAATCCACTGATTGTCCTTCATTTGGGAACAAATGATATGGCTAGATTCTCATAGGAACATATCAAGGGAGACTATGCCAGGCTGGGGAAGACACTTAAGGAAATCGAGGCTCAGGTGATCTTCAGTGGGATTCTGCCTGTTCCTAGAGAAGGGCAACAAAGGTGTGGCAAGATTATGGCGATCAACAGATGGCTCAGGCAGTGGTACTATAAAGAGGATTTTGGGATGTGTGGCCATTGGGAAGCATTCATGGACAGAGGACTGTTCTCTCAGGATGAACTTCACCTGAGTAAGGAGGGAAATAGACTTCTAAGATGGAGGCTGGCACAACTGATTAAGAGAGCTTTAAACTAGGAATTTGGAGGACATGGTTGGGAGATGTCAAGGTAATCTCCACGTTGGAATTTAACATTGAGAGGGAAGAAAACAAAGTAAAAAAGGATACAGCCATGGGTATGAGAATGGACATAAAGAGGAAGGGTAGTGTAGATAGCAGTCTAATAGGTGGTGGTAGAATGTCTGTGCCTAATCGAGTAAAGAATGGCAGTGAAGCCAAACGGCAAAAAGTAAGATGTTTGTACACTAATGTGAGGAGCCTAGGTAACAAAATGGAGTAACTAGAGCTACTGGTGCAGGAAGTGAAACCAGATATTACAGGGATAACAGAAACATGGTGGAATAGTAGTCATGACTGGAGTACAAGTATTGAAGGCTGTGTGCTGTTTAGGAAAGACAGAAATAAAGACAAAGGTGGTAGAGTAGCTTTGTATATCAATGATGAGGTAAACTGTAAAGAAATAAGAAGTAATGGAATGGATAAGACAAAGTCTGGGCAAAAATCACACTGGGAAAGAAAGCTACTAGAGCCTCCCCTGCGTGCTTGGGGTGTGCTACAGACCACCGGGATCTGATTTGAATATGGATAGTGACCTCTTTAATGTTTTAATTAAGTAAACACTAATGGGAATTGTGTGATTATGGGAGACTTTAACTTCCCAGATATAGACTGGAGGACAAGTGTTAGTAATAATAATAGGGTTCAGATTTTCCTAGATGTGATAGCTGATGGATTCCTTCACCAAGTAGTTGAAGAACCAACAAGAGGGGATGCCATTTTAGATTTGGTTTTGGTGAGTAGTGAGGACCGCATAGAAGAAATGGTTGTAGGGGACAACCTTGGTTCGAGCTATCATGAGCTAATTCAGTTCAAACTAGATGGAAGGATAAACAAAAATAGATCTGGGATTAGGGTTTTTTATTTCAAAAGGTCTAACTTTAAAGAATTAAGGAAATTTGTTAGGGAAGTGGATTGGACTGAAGAACTTGTGGATCTAAAGGCGGAGGAGGCCTGGAATTACTTCAAGTCAAGGTTGCAGAAACCTGCATCCCAAGAATGGGGGAAAAATTCATAGGCAGAAGTTGTAGACCCAAGCTGGGTGAGCAAGCATCTCAGTGAGGTGATTAAGAAAAAGCAGAAAGCCTACGAGGAGTGGAAGATGGGAGGTATTAGCAAGGAAAGCTACCTTATTGAGGTCAGAACATGTAGGGATAGGCCAAAAGCCATGTAGAGTTGGACCTTGCAAAGGGAATTAAAACCAATAGTAAAAGGTTCTATAGCCATATAAATAAGAAGAAAACAAAGAAAGAAGAAGTGGGACCGCTAAACACTGAGGATGGAGTGGAGGTTAAGAACAATCTAGGCATGGCCCAATATCTAAACAAATACTTTGCCTCAGTCTTTATAAGGGCTAATGAGGAGCCTTAGGACTAATTAGGATGACAAATGGGATGAGGCCATGGAGCGTAGAATATTACCACATCTTGAGGTAGAAACCAAACTGAACAGCTTAATGGGACAAAATCGGAGGGCCAATAATCTTCGTCCAAGAATATTTAAACGGAACTCGGCACTGATGAAATTGCACAGCATTAACAAGAATTTTTATGAATCAGTAAACTCAGGGTTGTACACTACGACTGGAGAATTCTAACATAGTTGCCTATTTTTTAGAAGGAAAAAAACGTGACCAAGTAACTAAGGCCTTTAGTTGACATCTGTAGTATGTAAGCGTTTGAAAAAATTTTGAAAGGAGAACAATGAGTTAAGGAACATTGGGTCAATGGTAATTGGTAAATACAACATGATTTTACAAAGTTAGATCTTGCCCAACCAACCTATCTCTTCTTTGAGAAAGTAACAAATTTTTTTAGGACCAAAGGAATGCATTGGATTCTAATTTACCTTTGATATTCAGTAAGCATTTGATACGGTTCCACGATGGGGCAATTATTAAATAAATTGGAAAAGATGGGATCAATATGAAATTGAAAGGTGGATAAGAACTGGTTATAAAGGGACTAACGTGTCGTACTGAAATTGTTCAGGCTGGAGGAGGTTACTAGTGGAGTTCCTCAGGGGGATCAGTTTTGGGACGCAATCTTATTTAATCTTTTTATTTATGACCTTCCTACAAAAAGTGAGAATTGCTAATAAAGTTTGCGGATGACACAAAGCATGGACGGTATTGCTAATACAGAGAGGACCAAGGAATCATACAGGAAGACTAGATGACCTTGTAAACTGGTAGTAATAGTAATATGGATGAAATTTAATAGAAGAAAACTGCTAAAGGTCATGCATTTAGGGATTATAACAGAATTTGGTTATAAATTGGGGACACATCAGTTGGACGTTAACAGACGAGGAGAAGGGCCTCGGAGTATTGGTTTATCACAGGATGACTATGCCATGTGATATAGCCATTAAAAAAAAAAGGTAATGCCAGTCTTGGATGCATCAGGCAGTATTTCCAGTAAAGATAAGGAGGTGTTAGTTACGTTATACAAGGCACTGGTGAGACTCATCTGGAATATTGTGTGCAGTTCTGGCTCCCATGTTTAAGAAGGATGAATTCAAACTGTAAACAAGTACAGAGAAGGGCTACTAGGATGATCCGAGGAATGGAAAACCTGTCTATGAAAGGGACTCAAAGCTTGGCTTGTTTAGCTAAACCAAAAGAAGGCTGAGGGGAGATATGATTTCACTTGATAAATATATCACAGGGATAATATCAGGGAGGGAGAGGAATTATTTAAGCTTAGTACCGATATGACACAAGAACAAATGGCTATAAAACTGGACACTAGGAGTTTAGACTTGAAATTAGATGAAGGTTCTAACTGTTGGAGGAGTGAAATTCCTGGAACAGCCTTCCAAGGGAGTAGTGGGGGCAAAAGCCATATCTGGCTTTAAAACTAAGCTTGATACCTTTATGGAGGGGATGGTATGATGGATAGCCTAATTTTGGCAATTAAATTTGGCAACTGGTCTTTGATTATCAGCAGGTAGTGTATCCAGTGGTCTGTGATGAGATGTTAGATGGGGTGGGATCTGAGTTACTACAGAGAATTCCTTCCTGGGTGCTGGCTGGTGAGTCTTGCTCACATTGCTCATAGGTTTAATTGATCACCATATTTTGGGTCAAGAAGGAATTTTCCTCCAGGGCAGATTGGCAGAGGCCCTGGAGGTTTTTCGCCTTTCTCTGCAGCATGGGGCACGAGTCACTGCTGGAGGATTCTCTGAAGCTTGAGGTCTTCAAACCACGATTTGAGGACTTCAGTAACTCAGACATAGGTTAGGGGTTTGTTACAGGACTGAGTTCATGAGATTCTGTGGCCTGCATTGTGCAGGAAGTCAGACTAGATGATCATAATGTTCCCTTCTGACCTTAAAGTCTATGAGTTTATGAGGTCACTGGGTGGGGGCTCGAGCCAGTTTTGCATTGTGTTATTGAAACGGAACCCCTAGATACTGAACCCGGCCCTTGTTGCTGCCAACTCAGATGGGCAGAAGGGTTACATGGGAGTCTATTTAGTGTAAAGTCCATGCTCAGGCATAGAAAGAAAGTCTAAGTTGCAGTAGCAAATGGCCCTTTTAAATTATCCTCCCATTAGCTGAAATGTCAATTTTGTCCAAACTTTTCTTGATTATAATGAATAGAATTGCAATGAGCTCTTTATCAAAGAGTCCAACTCTAAACTTCCCGGTTGCCTACACTCCAAAGACAAAAGTCCTTTTGCAATGTAAGATGAGGGGGAAAAAAGTGAAAGTGGCCAATTCACACCCAAGAGGAGAGTCTTCAGTGGAGAGCCCAATCCTGCAGCCTTACTTACATATCTAATCCTTGCTCACATGCGTACTCTCACTGACCTGGGGGTATGCATGGCAGGATAGTGCCTTTTGTTCTGAAGTGTTATCTTAAGTAGAGAATAGGGCTATATTCAGATAATCTTTGGATCATCATTGGTGTCATTATAGACTTCCCTCTGACTCACTTTTTTCAGTGCTGCAACAGCATCCCAGCTTTTCTTGGCATTGTTCCTCACATTGCCCAGTCTGTGGCACTATCTCTTAGCTGTGGCATGCATCAGTGCATGAACTGAAGCTGGCCCTGATTCAAAAAAACCTATTGATGATGCATTCCCTCAGCAGGCAGTAACTGCTAATAAAAATGATTTGAGTTTGGGCAAGCTAACAGCGTATGCTGCAGACTAGCAGAAGGGAGAGGCATAGCTGATGCTGATGGGCAGTTCATAAGAGAAGAGGATGAAATAATTTAGTTGGAAGAAGAAGGAGGAGATAGTGCTGTTACAGTTGATACTATTGCAATACCCATCCTCCTTTAGCTTAGTATTTCTTAAAATAAAGGAACATTTTAAGGAGAAAATGAGGTCTGCTTTCATTACTGAGAGAAGAGCTCATCTTACCACTGCTTGCTTCAATTGCTTGCTGCATTTAATGTAATGTTTTCTCATCGTTTTCCTGTTGTCAGATTGACAATCACAGTTCTCTTGGTTAAACCTACTCCCTCTCTGCTTCTTGATCAGGTAAATAGAACAAATAGATAATTTACTTTCCAACTACCAAACAGAAATAATTGAAAAGATCAGTAAAAGATATGCTGGCCAATTTGGGTCAAATGTTGTGTACTCATGAGTTTCATGAGGGCCGCTTTTTACTCTCAGGTGCTCACACATAGCTTCCATTGAAGTCAATAGGAGATGCCCATATGTATCCAAAGGCTGGTTTTGTCTGCAAACGTTTTTCCTCCACACCGTTCTGAGCCTTTTCACTCACTCTCCAGGGATTTCAGTTTTTATTGCTGATCACATGGTTAAGACTTCTGTAGCACAAATGTCTCTCAGCTAGACATGGGTGATATTTTTCTGTTGAAACTTTTTCACTAGAAAATGCAGATTCAGCACACTGAAATGTTTCACAAATTTGTATTGATTTCACCAAATTGTTCATTTCAGAAAAAAAATCTATTTTTTTGGTTTGAAATTATTTTTCATTTAAAAAATGAAAATACTGTTTTTTTTAAATGATTGAAATATAACTATTTTGAATTTTTTTTACTTTTCACCTAAGATTTCATCATTTTTCATTTTCAGTCCAAACTGAAACAAATTATTTTTTATTTTTTGAAACTGCCAACAAACCAAAAAAATCGGTTATTTGCCCAGCTGTAGTCTCAACAATTGTAGCATATCCCTCGCCACCTTCTCTGCTGTCCTTAATAGTGTTTCCAGTAAGCACAGGGCAATTTTCACTTGCAAATAATAAAATTAATTAAATATGATGAAAACAAGGAAAACCACACAAGTGAAAATACATTTTATAAAGTCGAGAAAGCCAAAATGTGCCACTTCTGAATTACATGCCTAGCTTTTCATACCTCACAGTTCTGTTTTCTTCAGCCACCATGTCAATTATCATAATAAAATATTAATGACCACACAGGGAGTCCATATACGGTCTCTGATTTCCCAAGTCAGCAGAGAAAACACAAATAATTCAAAAAGAAGCAAGTTTTTAGAAAGCTAAACTTTGTCACTGTCATCTGAGAAAAACAGTGAAATCATTAAGCGATGTCATGGAAGTGGGTTAATTTTGCAATAGCTGCAAATGTTTCTTACAGTCTGTAGCATGAGAATTTTTTTCCAGTCCTGTTAGCATCACAGTCAGAAGATTGTTATGAGAATGGATTAATCTATTTTCTGTTTTCCTTTCATCTTTGTAGCAATTATGAGTCATCACAGAATTTTAGTACTTAGTGTATTGCCAGTTCATGTTCCTGTCAAAGTACATGACAAGAAGAGAAACAGTGCAAACTGAATCCATTTTCATGACAATCTAAAACAGAATAAATGATCTGCTTATGATAAATTGTGGTTCTGGGGCTCTTCCTAGATGCCATGCTTCCCAATCATGCCTGTAGAACTTGACAATGAGGGCAGACTTAACTAAGAAAGTGTGTAGGAGGAAATATTACTGTGGGTTTACAATGTGTGTAAGACATGTCAGAACATTCAGTAAATGCGATCTTGATAAGATACACTGTGATGGTATTATTTATCGTCATGGCCACTCAAAAGCATACATGCATACTACATTGTGAACTCTGTTTCTAATAGTACCGGCCAAAATCATACAGTATGCAAAATTACATGCCCTGTTGTGTGGGGGGACATGGTGATGTTTAAGGAGATCAAACTGGTCCTCTGTATATATCCAAGCTTTATCTTCTTGGAGATATCAAAACTACCATTTGAAAACAGTTGTCCAAATTTTCCAAATGACATTACAAATTCATCCTTAATCTAACTCCACTGAAGTCAATTTGGTTACACTTGGATGCACCTGGTCCAAACAGTCCCAGTTGCACCTACTCAGTAGTATATCCGTACATTTGGTAAGACAAGGCTTCCAGTTGCCTTCAGGAGCTGTAATGATTTGTGTTTTACTCTGGCTTCTATATTTCCATAATCTTAAATAGATGAAGCTACTGTTACAGGCCACAATAGTCAGGGTGGCAAATGTATTTAATTAGAAATAGGCCTGAAATGCGAACTCAGGTCAGGAGCTGAACTTTTCCCAGAGTTTGTAGATATTTGGATCTCTGGCCCATCTCAATTTTTAATGTGTCCCTTTCCTGATTTGCTCTTCACCGTGGTCCTGACCCTGGAAAGTGCTGAGTTGACTTCACTAAGAGATGAAGAAAAACAGAACTTCCCAAAACATTCCCAACATTTTGGGGAAGTTGCACTTGGGAACTGAGTATTCTACTTTAAAACCATGGATGCTGATCTTGCAACTATAATAATTTCATCTTCTGGCTGGATAAATTCCTGCTGAAGTTCCTTGTTTGGTCATTTGAAAATTACATTTGTGTCAAAATAATAATAAAAAAAGACCAGATTAGTCCATGTTGAATTTTATCTTTTTGTAGGCGCTCTTGTTTTGGCCACTATTCTGCTCTTTGTTTAGTATTTCCTACTACTGTGGTATGATGTAGATCTTTCCTATCCCCTTTGTGTGTTATCTAGAATTGATACACATCTGCTTTGTTTAATTATATATTTGCGCCTTCGGGTGCAGTGGCTACTTTTGTAGCCTACTTTATTAAATCCCACTCTCTCTTCTAGATACAATGGAACGACGTGTGAAGTATATTGTATCTTCTCTATGTTTAGAATATCAAAAGACTTAATAAAGAATTATAGAAAAGTGGCAACTACACATTCACAGGAATTTATTTTCAGAAGGATATTTTTCTCTGCACACGGTGTACTCAGAATTCACACTATAAACTCATTCTGGCTAATACTGCCAATAAGACATGTTTTTTAGAAATTGCCTAAATACTTGTTTCTGCATAACAGCTCTGAAGGGATCTGTCATATAAGCTCTCTCGTACCTCCCTGAGTGGCTTTGGTTGAGTTTTTATAGAGCCTAAATTGAATATAAAGAACCCACATTGCATTACTGCTAATAGGAATTATCATCATTTTCTGGTAGCACCTATGGGCCCTAATCAGGATAAGTGCCCTATTGTGCTGGGTGCTGTCTGAACATGAAAGAAGACTCAGTCCCTATCGTACCCTGAAGAATGTATAATCTAAGGGTCAGACTCCATCACCCTTATTCATACTGAGTAAAACCTTATGAGAATCAATAGGCTGCTCTAGGAGTAAGGTCCTGCTTAGCATGACTAAGAGTGACCCTAAAACAATGCATTTACTTTTTATAGAAAAGTCTGAGTGGGAGGGAACAGAGAGTAATAGAGAGGAAAACGAAATGATTGAGGTGGGAAGGAAGGCAATGGGGAAAATTTTGGCAACCAAGGGGAGGAGAGCATAGTGAGCAGATCAGGGAAATAGCTCAACTAAGATGAAAAAAGTTCCACTTTGAGACCAGAACTCATCTGAAGTGTCTGTTAGTGAAGTGAAGTTAGTTTGGCAGAAACTCTCAACTACTAGTCTGGAGCCTCCAGCAAACAGTTCAAACAAAAGGAATCATAGCTCATGTTCTTATATAGACAGTGTAAAAACACAACAGCTTCAGTTCTTTCCCCATTCCCTATGAACCGAATCCAACTATAAATAAGTATTTAAAACTTTTTATTTAACTATTTGCTGGATTTGTTAGAAGTGTCTAGAATTTGCAGTGGCTTTGGAAACATTCCTTTCATCCCTGATAAACAGGCAGCACACAATATATTAGTGTAAATGGTGTTGTCCAGGAGCGGGCATTTTCTATATTGCTCTACTGAACAAAAGCCAGGATTTTCAGAGTTAAAGCAGAAAATCAGGGTGAAATCTTGGCCCCGTTGAAGTCAGTGGCAAAGCTCCCATTGGCATAAATGGGGCCTGGATTTCATCCTCACTCCAAAGCTGATTTCATATGACTAGGCACTGCAGCACACACAGTATTGTATTTAGAAGTCTACTGCTTAGAGGTACCTATTTTTTCTGGGCCCAGTGATGCAAGTGACTGCGAAAAGTGAACTGTGGCTTTTGTTTTCTTGGTTTAAGCCAGACCCTTAATGTTAGTGTCACATTAAATATTTGTATTTATTTTTTTTATGATAGAAGGAAGCCAAGTCGCATAGAAAACCTAATACACAACTTACTCCTCCTGTTAATATGAATTTAAAGATATTTCCTAATGCTACTACCGATTACTGTTGAGTGTAAAAAAAGGGGAGGTATTTAATCACCACTGGTACAGTTGTTCAACAACACGCATCTGAGCTAACAGGGAGAGCTTGCTGCTGTACCCCAGCAGAGGCTGGAATACTCTGTAAAAGCACGCTAGCCAGCTGGGACAAGATGATGCTAGCTAAGAAAGAAAGCTTGCTTTATTTCTTTTAAAAGTTACAGTAGCAAGAATAAATTGGGTACGTACAATGGGAAGCTGTGGAGAAAGAGGAACTGGAAGACTTGGAGATGGTATATTACAACTGGTTTAAACTGTTCCGTCAACTGGATTGAATCAAGCCCATGGAATATTAGTTACTGATAGTTATAGTTCTACTGTCACTTTTTGAATTAGTGAAAGGTGACAGATTGATAGCCCTGGGAAAGGGAACGATATATTTACACATACATAGAAGAGATGCAGCATATATAGGGGCAATGTAAGCAGCCAATTGTTGCAATGTGGACACTTGTTCACTTAGAACCTGGACTGAAACCACAAACCCTTTTCATATAGGTCATCCAACAACCAGCGAATGGTAAATGACATTTAGATACTATCAACCTAGTTCAGCCTTGTGGATTAGAAGTGAAAGGCTCCTCATTCTTTTACCAATCCATTTGAATCATCCAATTGCTTATAATTGCTTTTACTACCAGGACCTGATCCTCAAATCCTAGAAGTATGCAGCAACATCACCAGTAGTATCAGGAAAAAGGTTGTTTTTTTTTTAAGAAAAATTCTTTAGTGTAGATTCGACCCTACGTTATCCCAATTTTTTCAACAGTGTGTGCAAAGGGTCAATTTATTCCATAAAACTTCTGCAGCATCCAGTCTTCCAGTGGGCCTCACGGAGTCATTGCATCTTGAAAAGTTGTCAGTCGTGCTGGGGAAACAGCATGACCAGGGGATGTACAGAACATCCCTTCAACAGCCTCCACCAGCAGGTCTCTCTGAAGTCTCAATTTATAGACTCTCTAGCCAACATATTTAGGGCTGGGCAAAATTTTTCAAATAACTTTTTGTCCAAAAATGCGTAATCTGGTGAACTGAACAATTGACCAAATTGTTTTGGTTGGGGGAAAAACCTTCTGAAAAACATTCAAACATTCAACATTCAAAATAGTGTTTATTTTTTCTAAATGAAACATTTTGATTTTTTGATTCAAAACAATTTTTTTATTTAATTTTACTTCCATTTTGTTTTTTTCAACGTAAAACGCCTCAAACAAAAAGAAATGAAACATTTCAGTTCTAACAAAATGTTTAGTCTAATGTGAAATTAATTAATATTATTATTATTATTATATTTTTGGCTTGGAAAAACAATCATGACAGTCTGAAACAATTTTCCCCTGATTGATTTATTTTGGTCTGCCATGAACCAAAAAATCTGTAATTCACGCAGTGCTAATAAGGGGGATCGTGGTGGGAGCTGTCCTCCCCTAGAGATGAGTCCGAAAAGATTAGGATGGGAATTGCACATTTCTGAACTTGTCAGGTGGCATCTGGCCCCAGATACAAGGTATTTATGCTGTCTGCCTTTTCCAAGTCTCATCACAAAAAATAGTGCCACAGAGCATTGCACCATGTGCTGTGTTCCCAAAGAATCAGCATTTTCAGTCATCAGCATTTGTTTCTAGAATCTCTTGTATTTTGTTAGCTGACAGTTTAGCTCCTTTAATTCCCTCCTCTTGCTGTCATAACTTCTTTTCAGGTACCTACAGATAGCATCCAGATATTGGGTTTTTCAGTAAGAGACAAGTTTGATATATTCAGCTTCCCAAAGCAGTACAAGATTCTCTGGCAAATCCTTTACTACTTTAGAAGATGGTATAAATTGTGTTATGTCTCTTTATTTCTCTCTCTCTTTCTCAGAACAGAATGAGATTTACAGTAATACAAGTGGAGCATCAAAGGAAATAAAATCTATTTGTCAGTTTATACCTAGCAAGAGAAAAGCCACGGGGTACTTTCTGTGTGTGGGTGTTCTTTGCCTTTTTACAGCAAAGTACATGTTTTATAAAAAGATTTGTACATTAGGGCTCAGAACTCATTCGTATGGAATCATCAGTCTGCATAGACTTGGCATATTTAAACTGTGGAAAATTTCAGACTGACATTTAGAATGAAGTGAAACTATTTAAACTGTATTTAAAAGTAAATTTTCCATCGCCCTTTTTTTCATCTGCCTACCATCAAGCCAATGATCCCTGTTCTAAGCAGCCTGCAATATGTCTAGCTGAGGAGATGTCAGTCTAAATTCTTAATAGAAGGTACACTATATATGCTTTGTTAATTCAATGTACTGTATTAAGAAATTGCTTGAACATTTTGCAGGGGTTGAGGCTGTTTAACCTTTTAACAATTATTCTGGGCATTTTTTCACCATATTTTGTGCTTGTGAGAAGGAACAACCTCAGGGGACTCTCTCACCTGGTCATAACCCAGTGCGGCTACTGAAAGCAATGGAGTTGCATGGAAATCAGTGGAGCTCTGCCATCATAAAACTGGAGTATTGCACTAATCTGGTGAGTCAAGTCCCAGATTAGAAGTACTTGGATTCGCAGGTTCACCTTCCTTCAAGGTAGTGTCAGCCCAGTGTAGAGCCGTTGCTGTTTACCATGTGTAGGTACAAAACAACCCCAAATGTTAAGAACTTTGTTTTCCATAGTAGTTTTCACAACAGCAGTGGCATACCTGGACGTCTTTGCCCAAATTTTCCTTCCCTGTTTCTTTGCTGCTGTGCACTGGCTACCAGCCCAAAGGAGTGCGCCTTGGCACAAAAAGGAACAGTGGATGGACCTTTTTGGACAATCCCCCATTGTGTTCTCTGGAGGTAATTTTTAGACACTCTCTTCCCTTGCTGGCTGGGGTTGCTGTGGTTTGGGGGGGTTGAGTTTTGCAATAGTCAAAGGGGCAGAGCCTTAGCTGTTGTAAATTGTCAAAGTTCCACCCAAGTTAGTGAAGCTTCGACAGCTCACACCAGCTGATCTGTCTGAAAACATTTGTCTCTGTCTTACGTAGAAGTTCCATGTGAACTGGATTTACTGTAGGCCCTCTAATTTCAGAACTGGTATTTGGTCGTGAAGGATGCTTCATTGCTTACCATATGATTTGGATATAAGGCAGTTGCTGATCAGCAATTTCCTGACTTCTACGGGAATTTGTTTAGGGGTGCTTTGCTTTTCTTTTTTTCCTTTGGGTGGCAACCTTGCTATTTGAAAATGTAATTTTCTTGATGAATTATTTAGCTCCCCTTCTGTTTGTGTTACCTCAAGTATTTGTTCTTGTGAAATGCCCTTGGAGATGATCACATCAATGTCTTTCTCACTCTCAGTTCCCTAGTACTGCATCTGTTAACAGAACCATAGCCTAGCAGTAGCATGCCTCTCAGTTGCACCATGATATAAAGTTTGACAACTCTGAGTTTCCGGAGTGTCTTGAAAACCCTTTGTCTCTTTCACTGCACAGAACACTCATAAAGACGCTGTGGTCATTTTCACTTTAGTTACCGTACCAGCTTCTGATAATCAGAAACATTTATAATCTCATTATGCACAAAAAAATCTTCCAGTTTGATGACTGATACTGTTTGACCCATGACTAAGCAGCCGCTTGCATATTGTAATTAAAAGTCAAGCTCAGAGAGAGAGCACCACTGTACTTTATACTGAATGTTTAACTGGTGTCCTTGGCAGGGAGACAGCTGCACTGTAGAATTAAAAATGCTTCAAAATCAGAAACTATTATCCACAAAAAAGGTTTATTCTCAGTTCAGCCATCTATAATCACCATACAACATCAAGCGTCTGTCTATCCTATTTGCTGCCAAGATGTGACGAGGACTATGGTTATCTTCTCTTTATTTTTATTCCAGGCACTACCATAATACATGTGCTTTGCAAATATAATTATTCTCACCCATTTCAAGCTAGTAGCTCTTTGGTATCAGTGTGGCTTCGACGTGTGTGCATTGATTTTATTTCTCTCCCTTTGAAGTTTATCAGCACATCTCAAATGGAAGTATCTTGTGTGTGTTTTTAGCAAAAGCTATTACTTTCATAGCTTATGAGGCCAGATGGGACCACTATGATCATCCAGTCAGAACTCCTATATGGATGATAGGAGTCATCTTTCGTCTCCAGCAAACAAGAGATTAACACAAATATACTTCCCCATCCTCTTCAGTCGGTTTCCTGGAAAGAGGTGCATAAGGCTCAAATCCACAAAACTAATACTGAGTGCAGAGGACTAGACTAGATGACCTCTCGAGATCCCTGCCAGTCCTATGATTCTACTAAGGTGCTTAAATCTTAGATGTAGGCACTTAACTCCCAGTTTTACTGACACTGAGATTTACAACTCCCCTGTTTGGCACCTGAACTCACTAAGCTCCTAAATTGTCACTGTAAAAATTCCCTAGGCTCCTAAGTTTGTGTTTCTGGAATGTGTGCTACTGCCTCCCTCCAGATGTCCAGGTGCCTATCTCTCGCCTAAGCCCTAGTGCGATCCCTGAACCAAGGGAAAATAGGTAGAGAAGCACTTATCTGAGCTGAGGGGCCCAGTCAAGTACATACATTAAGAAGCTGCCTACTGGATCAAGTCCCATTCAAAAGCTGCCTGGCAGTGCCTAGTTTTTAGCCCAGTGATTAGAGTGCTCACCTGGGATGTGGGAGACCCAGGTTCAATGCCAGAGGGGAAGAAAGGATTTGAAAAGGGATCTCTCCCCCCTCAGGGGAGCGTTGTTTCTTTTTCTACTTCTCTGCTGATGTTCGTAAGGGTCTTTCTAACAAAAAAAGAAATGGACTTTACAGAGGAAGCAGTGACAGAATATACACACAATGATGTCAGATGTTCAGACGAAGTGGGTATTCACCCACGAAGGCTCATGCTCCAATACGTCTGTTAGTCTATAAGGTGCCACAGGACTCATTGCTGCTTTTAAAGAAAAAAAGAGGTTTTTTTATTTTTATTTTTTTGTTTGTTCCTTTCAGTTATAGTAATTTTAGGTACTGCTTGCACCTACTAATAGCTCCAAAATGTTCATGTGATTTTCTAATTGTTGATGTCTTTTTAATTCTGCTGGCACAGAAGTTAAAGTTAAGAGTGGTCACTGTTTATAATCTAGACCCAAAATTAAGGGACAACGAGGAATTGAAAGGCAAGTTCTTTGCTGGCATAAATGACCCCCCCGTCCTCCCGTTTTTTTAAGGTGCTTATTTTCTTTGGTTAATTTTAGGTTTCCAGTCTTTGTGAGCATTAGGAGAGACCAGATGGTATTGATATTTTGCCCACTTTTATCTTTGGTAACTGTTCAGTTTTTGTCATGAAAATGTGCAGTAAACTTTGTCACTTATGCAATTTTTAAACTTTTCTTTTCTTGATTTAGTTACAAAAGTACAAGCCGGTTTTTTCATGAACATCCATGCTTTTACTTCTAAGGGATGAAAAATGCCCAGTTTATAATGCTATATCCAACAAATTGTAGGGTCCAGAATTAAATTTACAAGTACATTAGAATTCAAGCATCAACATTGCAACTAGACACAACAGCAAAAGGCAACAGAGAACTCTTCATATGTGTGGTTAGCTTATAAACTATTTTTGGGGTGTCTGTGGCTATTCCTCTGGGTCATTAAATATTTTGATGTGTTAGTATATCTTTTTAGTAGATTGATACAAGTAGATGAAGTCAATAATAACAACCTATCCTCTCTGCCATAAATCATTCCAGGTTGTAGAAGATGCTTAAAGAGAAAAAAATTAAGGAAACAGTGTCCAATAGGAACAGTAAATGAGACAAACGATGATATACAATACAATACCAAATACATTATTCAATGAACAGAATATCATATGCTGCAACAGAGAAACTAGACCAGGGGCGACCAGTCTGAGCCTCAGAAGGAGCCAGAATTTACCAGTGTACATTGCCAAAGAGCCACAGTAATATGTCAGCAGTCCCCCATCAGCTCCCCCACCCCCTTCCCAGTGCTTCCCACCCACTGGCAGCCCTGCTGATCAGCGCCTCTCCCCCCTCCCAGCACCTCCCAATCAGCTGTTTCATGGCATGCAGGAGGCTTGGGGATGGGAGGAGGAGCGAGGGCACGGCAGGCTCAGAGAAGGGAGTGGGAAGGGGTGGAGTGAGGGCAGGGCATGTGGCAGACCCAGGGGTTGAGCAGTGAGCACCCCCCAGCACAGTGGAAAGTTGGTGCCCATAGCTCCAGCCCCAGAGTCAGTGCCTATACAAGGAGCCACATATTAACTTCTGAAGCGCTGCATGTGGCTCCGGAGCCACAGGTTGGCTACCACTGGGCTAGACTATACACAGTCCCAACCCTTCTCTGAATGTTTCTCCTCCAGTTCTACACACACTTGTCTTTCTTTCACCTTGTTTTTTTCTAACAGGTGCATGCATCACTGATATCATGTCTGAAAACAGTAAAGACTCATTCAGGAGAATTACCGTGATTGGTATTGGTAATAGCAGGAAAGCTATTCTTATTTAGTCTGTTTTGGTTTCTAATACCTCTTAGTTCCTTTGTGTTATGTCTCTGTCCTGACGTGTTCATGAAACAGCCACCTAAAATCATACACAATAGATTGGATGGCAGTGAGAATCTGGGAACTAGTGAAGCTGTGAGAGAGACCTACAGGATATAGCACACAGTAAATTAGATTTGAGTTTGTAATGAATGTGACAGCATGAAAGATAAATGCAACATTGCATTGGACATCAAGTGACAGAGCAGAGGCGTGACCACTCTTAGAATATTGCGTACAATTCTGGCACTATACAACTAGAAAGTTGTTAGGATTTTATTTGGGTGCAATTTACCAGGTTTTGGAAACACTTGTGCTTAGGGATTCCTATAATCTTAATATATTTAGCTCTGACCGCATTTTCTACTTGTTCAGTCTGCCAGTCAATGCATGGATTTTTGGGTCATTTCATTCTTTATCACAGCTGGACTCTCCAACATCATTTTGTCTTTGGCCTTCTTCATGTGTTTCAATCTCCTCATGAATGTCATACCTTGTTCTCCTTTCTATTCACTTTAGGAGATTAAAGTCTCCACTTGTTCTTCAGGTTCTGAATGTTTATTCCCAGTTCTGCATTTTCTCAGGCTTCTGTCCTAAGGTATTTCCAGCATTTCTTGGATCAATGATTGAATGATGACAGCAAGGGAAAGAGAGATCTCAAGAGGGCAAATGTTATTGAAACTATGACCCAGCCTTCCTGTGCAGTGTGCTCATCACACACCTTGATGCAGGGTGTGACTTTTAAAGGCATAATATAGTCTTGAACCTTAATTCTGTTATCAATTGTCATTTAAAGGTTAGAGCATCTATAAAAGACTTCTCATTATATCTGAGATATTTTTGCAGTTATATGCCAGTTTGTGATCATTGTCTAAGAAACAGGTATGTAGATAGGTAGTTTGATGGAGTACATAGATTGATTCATGGTTTTCCCTTTTTGGCTTTAGCATTGTTAAACTCTCACTTGAGACTCCGGCTGTAATCTTGATAAATGTCATAAAGCTATTTGACAAGGTAGAGTGGGAATTCAGTCATTAGATTTGGCCAAAAAGTCTTCAAAAACTAAGTATTATTTTGATGTTTGCAGTGTTGTGGTAGTTCTGTTAGTCCAGGATATTAGAGAGACATGGTGGGACCAACTTCTGTTCTTGAAAGAGAAAAGCTTTCAAGCTATGCAGATGTGATGTCTGCCCAGAGCAGAGCAGCTTGAAAGCTTGTCTCTTTCACCAGCAGAAGGTACTCCGATTACCTCACCCACCTTTTCTCTCTATTATTTTAATGCAAACTTTAAACTGATACTTTTGGCCATGAACTAAAAAAAGAACTATTCAGAACTCATCTTTTAACCAACTGCTAGAGACTGGCAGAATTGTTCTCTTTCCCCCTTTATTTATTGACTTATAATAAAACCTCTAGAAGAAGCATCAGCCTATCATAATGGAGATTTGTCAAGCTAAGGTGTTGTGTTGAGTCTCAGTATACAGTGCACAGAAGAAAATAATGATCATATATATATATATATATATATATATATATATATATATATATATACACACACACACATATACACCTATGCCCTTACCTCAAGACTATTACCTCATTACCTCAATATTATTACCAAGTACCCTAGAAAATTCTAGACTGGTTATAAATAAATAAAGACATTCATTTCTTAATAATAGTAAGAGCTTCCCACAACTAGTCAGACTTTCTAATTATACTCTCTTCTTTTTTAAAACATTCATTATTCCTGTTATAAATCAAGAATATTGTCTTTGACTCTACTGTCTAGGAAGGATTTTCCTCTTTTTTTCTTCTGCTTCCTTAAATCAAATTTGTGAAATTAAAATTAATATTTTATAAGAAATATTCTGCTTTTAAACATTTTCTTTGAAAATTTTCCAGTGAGATTTTAAACAAACATTGATAAAATAATTTAGACATTGGTGTCAAAAAGCAGTTGAGCCTGAATTAGACATGTGTATCAGTAGGTTCACTTTAAGAACCTCTTATGGCTTTGGTGCAGTTTCCGTCAGATTAGTGGGGCTATAGGGTGAGACAAATTGTCAAGTTTTTTCTGAAATACCCAATTACCTCTGTTTAAGCACCAGAATTTTACCATTTCATAACCTCTGTACTTTTTATTGGCCTTTCTTAAAAGCTGAATATCTAAGAAAATAGAATAGCTGCTGTATTTGATTAAGCACCTTCAAGTATAAAAAGGACAGTAGACAAATGATCATGCCTTCAGTACTTCATTTTGGTATGGTCATAATTTAGCAGGTATTTAGTAATCCAGCATGCAGGGAATGAAAAGAGGTCTGTCTCCTAACCCTAAATCACCTTTATGATAATGGAAGTTTTTGTTCTTTTATTCAATTACAAGACAAATTCCCAGTTCTGCAGAGGTCAATTCTTTCATTATTTACCGCTTTGGTATGATTTACGTGTTTAACACATCTCTAAAGCTATTGAGTTAGAAAAGTTATTTCATAACCAGCTCATCAGAAGAAAAATCCATTTCTCTACAGTATAGTCTTTTATCTTCTCCATTACCAAGTCTAACAACATTCTAAGACTTAATTGGAAGACCAGTTCATCTTTCAGTTCCCATGGAAGAAATTTAGAACAGGAAATAAATCTGTTAAAACTAGTATCAGATAAAGTCATCATTTTGATCTTTTATTTTCTGTTAGCAGTGTCCAGGACTAAATATAGGAAAGGAAGGTCCCAAAATATTCCCTGTTTGTGACAGGTATTTGCAATTAATGTAGTATACTATGATCAAATGTCTTGATGTGTTTGGTCTTTTGTCCCCAAGATGAACGTCTTATCTGTGTGTTTTGGACTGTGAAGTAAAAAATTAATACAATCTAGTATAAGATGCAGGCTCTCCCATCACTTGTTTGCTCTCTCACACACAAATATATATCTTAAACAAAGTAAAACTTGTATACATTTCAAAAATGATTTTCCTATGTGGTTTTTTCCCCTCAGATATAGAATGTAAGTCTCATACAAGGTCCCATGTATAAACCAAACCTTAGATTTTTCAGGACAGCTGTACTTGCCATCCAATTTGCTCCTGAAATACAGGAATGGTATTAATTATTTACTTATTGAGCAACGGTAGTACGCTTGGTGCTGTACATGCAGTTGAAGACCCAGACTGACGAAAAGAATTGTCATTTTCAGCTATTTACTGTGAACAAGTTTTGTTAGTCCTACAAAATCCAGGAACTATGATACATATTCTTGAGAGCTACCTACTGCCATCTTATCTAATAACTATTCACATGTATATGGATATTGAGCACTCTTGTCTCGGGTAAATTATTAATTTCCAGATTAATTTCCACAATATTCTTACTGAGATTACTACAGATGTTTACTAGATTTATGGTCTGCTCACTAATTTAAACAAGCCAATCAAGTGTTTTAAAAGAAGCCCAAGTATCTTGGTGCTGCACTGCTGAATGAGATGTGTGATAGAGTTCATAATGATATGCAAACAGGGTAATAAATACTGGAACATTCAGTGCCTTGAAAAAAATAATCTGAGTTAAATATCTATCACCATAAAGAGATTGCTAATTTGCCTAAAGAAGAGCTGAGACAGATGAAAACCCTTTGGTTGCCTCTAAACATAAGTGTCCACCTGTCTGAAGGTAGATTAGATTTGGTTCCAACTAACTGTTTTTTCCAATGTTAATGGGAAGCAAAAGTATCAAGCATTGTTTGTTCTTCATTCCCACAGAACTACATTACAACAGCGGAAGTTTGGAGACTAACATTGCAGCTGTTCAGAGTACCTCAGGGTAGGTTAGAGAGGCCTAGAAGGCCATTTGTATGAAAGGCGGTACTTGCCAGATGGCACATCTATGTGTTTATTTTTGCGGCTGTGAGGCAAGCTGTGAAGGGCTTAACCCACTGAAAGCCATGCCCTTTGCAAATAGCATTGGATCAGTAAAAATTAAGATCATATTTGCCATGAAATCACAATAGAGATTTCACTGGTGCAAATTGATTCTTCTTCTTCTTCATGAAAACTGTAGCCTATTACAGTCTGCTTACTTTCTGTATTCTATAACTTTGCATTATGTGGAAGACATGAATCAGTTGTTGACATAACTGCAAACTAGAGTACTTCTGCTCATCGTCATCAGCCCAGGGCACTATATTTTCACCACTATATTGTGTGAGAGAATGGGTTGGAATATTTTACCTACCATTTTTAATTGCTTGCCATTGGAAACAGCTTTAACCTTTTCTTTCCAAATACCCCTAATGTTAAATGACTAATGATATGTTGATTTCTCCCATTTTCTCACAGCTCTCCGTTTTGAACTTAAAGGAGCTTGCTTAAGACTCATGGGAGCGCCTATTGTCTTGACCTACCAAGTTATCACAGATGTATAAATAATGCTACGATGGCAATGCAGAAGGGGAGTCTTAGTTTATGTCTACATTAGGGAAAAAAGTATATTTTACAGTGTCATAGCTGGGGTTCACCTTGTCCAGCTAAACTGATGTAAGGCCTACACTATTAGCTATCATGTTGTAAAAACAACCCTTTTCCCTAGTGTAAACAGGGTCTTAGAGGCAGCCATCACTGGCATAATACATGGCATTTATCGAACCATTAGTTAACTCTTAAAATGATCTCCTATCTGTATACTATTCCTAACTGCAAATTGCTAAGAGAGTTCAGAGTGGTGCACAATTGTTGTGTTTTCATCATGCTTGCTGCTTTTAACTGAAGGCCTGATCCAAAACCCCACTGAAATCAATGAGAGTTTTCCCATTGATTTCAATGTTCTTTGGATCCAGCCCATAGTGAGCTTGGAAGAATGATGTCTGTATCAATTCACAATATTCTTACTGAGATTACAATGCATGTTTACTAGATTTATGGTCAGCTCACTAATTTAAACAAGCCAATCAGGTGTTTTAAAAGAAGCCCAAGTATCTTGGTGCTGCACTGCTGAATAAGATGTGTGATAGAGTTCATAATGGTATGCAAACAGGGTAATAAAGTCATCAGACAATATCTTACCATCATATTCAAATATTTTATTTGCAGTTACTGAAAGGAATCATCCTACTTATTATGCCACAGTTTCAATTATATTAGTAATGAACAAAAACAAAGCACAGCTCTGCCAAACAGGCACGGCACGGAACAGAACAGATAATGGTATATGTACATTATTACCTGTATTTTTTCTTCTGTGGTGATGTAGCTATTAGGTAACATAGCAGGCAGAGATAGGAAGAATCTAGTAAAAGATCATTAGCTTAAGAATACTTCCATCTTGGACACACCCCTTTTATGCAAAACACACCCAGCTTTCTTACTTATGTCAGCCCCTTCCCACCCCAGTGGTGCAACAACAGTCTGTGGGGGTAACTTTCCTTCCACATGCACTTCCACCTCTTCTGTGCTTGGCACATCCAGATACATGTTGCACAGTGCAATACAAAATGTGGATCATTAATTATAGGGGCACTTAATTGTCATTTAGAAGGTGGTCCATTATATTACACACTCATCTCTAGGCATCCCAGTGCTTAATAAAATAGACTAATCATGTTATATCCTCCTAGTGTATTAAAAATACTTCATACTCTGCTTTGCCTATCGTAGTAGTATCTACTCCTTTTTCTGCTAGTGAAGTGACCTCTGTATATGACTTCATTTTGTCAGAGCCAGGGCAGGAGGGAGCTTTCATTAACCTTTTTATCTGAAGCCATTCATTTGGATTTAAAAGTCTGCTCCCCAACAAAAAATACATAATTATTTATCTGTGTTCTAAGGCAGGTATGGGATGTTAAAAAAGAAATGTTTAGCTATTGTACAAAAGAATGTGATTTTTTTCCCCACCTGTGAATGTGTAAATTAAGCACAGCTAAGTCAATGAGAGATGGAATAATTAGTTGTAAAGTATCTGTAGATTAAACAGAAACCATAAATTGAATCTGTTCAGTTAAACACCTGAAAGCCCAACCGGAGGCAGAAAGACAGCTGCACATGTCACCGCTGCAGTAAACAAGGTGACAAATACGCTCTGCAGAGGCTGCAACTGGCTGAATCAGCACATTCCTAATGCCATGCCTGCTAGAGGATATCCCTGTTATTCACCTCATTGTCCCCTTTTAGTGCTCTGTGATTCAGAAACAACGTGATGCTGGTGAGGAAATATGTGCTCAAAACCTGAGTCAGCAGGACTCCCATTTTGCAGCATTTTAAATAAGAGATACTCCACTTGGGCATGTGAGTGCACAAGAGACTTAGCTGTTCAAGACCTTGCATGTACCTCAGCAAAGAGATGACTAATAGTGTAGAGCTTAATAAACAGGTTTCCCCATGTAGCTGTACCTTTCCCTGTACTGTAAAGCCCCAACATTTTTTCATCTTCCGCTGCCCCAACCTATCACAATACTTACTGAAAAGACGAAAGCCATGGCAGATGCATCCTGACAGTTCAGTCAGGGACCCCAGAGATAGCCTTTGGTGCATTATTAACTCTCCACACAATTCTAAATTTACTTGGTGATTCTTTACCAAAAAATATTGAAGTAAAATGGAGAATTCCTATGGAAAAGCTGAACTCCTATGCAAATTCTAACTTTGGGCACCGGGTATAATGCTAGCGCTTAAGATAGATTACTTTTTGTTGTCCACAACAATTTACATTGTCTCTCTACATGCAGAAGGCTACATTATTAATATTATTGCAGTAGTACACACGTCACCAGCGGGATCAGGGCCCCATTATGCTAGGCACTGTACAAATACATGGAAAGATACAATCTCTCCCTCAGTTAAACTTTTAACCTGATTTGTACCCTGGGTCAAGCCCATTGACTGGCTCAGGTGATTTGCTACGTGGCTCTAAGTGGAGCTGTATGGTGTCAGTATGATGATCTTTAACACATTGGAAAATAGGGAAATACTGTAACGAGTGTATTTGTATCTCCATGAAACCCAGCATCTCCAAACTCAGTCACAGGCCTCTAGCAATTGAGCTCCAGCAGTAATTCTTATTAGCTGGTAGCAATTATCCTCCATGTGGACTAGCTCGTAGAGAGAGACAAGGCACACTGTCTGCATGGCTGTGTAAAAAAAACTGCTGGGTCCCGTACAGAAATATTCAAGTACTTACATTAACTATAACAAATGAAATTCAATTAAAGCTATCCCTAAAGCCAGTAGGTAGGCTTATCTCACAGGGTATTATCTCCTAGGTGCTTTTGCTGGGTGATCTATGTACCACAAGAATCTAAAACCACCAATATTCCATAGAAAAATGAACACCAGAGTTTTAACATCTCTGATCAGCAGAATCTAAGGGAAACAAATCATCTGCAAGAGCTCAGGGCTCAACTGATATTTTCAATTGCATTTATCATTCTTTTTAACGTGTGATTATTTTTACCATCCATTCCTTGCAATGTACCGTCTATTTCTATGGTTTCTTTTTCATTTCAGACAACTTCAGACCTGTAAGTGGGTGCAGCTCTTTGGCCCATTGTGTAACAAACACTGAAGCACAGACAAATGTATCTTGTCTTTATTTTGGGGAGCAGAGTTTAGCACTTTCACTGGGCTGTAATCCAGAATAACCCTCCTGACACACCAAGTGTTCACTTGCTTCCTAACTAACAACCTGTTAAAGTTGTGTACCTGCAACAGCTTTACTCTCAGACTTTGAACTCTAGATGAAGGTCATTCCTCTGCACATAGGATAACAGGATTAAATTTACCATTAACCCTGCAAATTCCACACTGTTGTTAATTAGATCAGTAGCGAGCAACAAACTGCGTTGCACAATTCTGTGTTAAGATCATGTTGAGATTTTTGGAATAAAACTTTGCCCCTGTACCTCTGAGATTTTAAATGTTAGACAACCTTAGATGTTCTTCTCTGGCAACATTTTACAGAGGTCAACTCATTGTACCACAACTCATGCAGAGAAAGATGATGAAAATTTATGGCAAAAGAAAGGAATGGGTGACAAACAGAGGTATTTCAATACCATTTGACCTCACTAAATCAAGGTAAGTCCCTTGTATAATCTGATCGGTTTTACAAGCCTTGTCAGGTGCTAAAACAGTTAAATTGCCTTAGTATTCAATGGATATTTACTGTGTGTGGATTTTTTATTAGACAGTTGCATGTGATTTATGAATTAAACCGAGAGTAATGCAGTGCATCTTAAATCACATTGGAGCATTGTGTTAAGTCATGTAGTGCTGATGTATATGCTAGTTGGTAGTATTTCTTAATTGTACTTGTTAAAATGTATTTTTGAGGTATGTGTCAAGCATAAAGCATAAATAGATATTTCCTATTCATGAATAATAAATATTGCCTCATTCCTACAGATATCTTGCCTACCAAAAGTCCATAAGAAAATACAACATCCCAGTAGCAGTCAGTCTGATTCCCAGAAATAAGTTTCCAGATGTTCTGTTTGTCTCTCTCTTAGGGTTTTCTATATTGCCTACACAGATATTGTAGAATGTATATTATATCTGCAGTATGAGGTCCCTAGTGTTCTCATGCTAGAGCTTGATATTCTGCCTCATGCAAAATCCCAGCTGCAATCAGTGGGGATGTTTTTAAGAGGCAGAAGTGGATCCCACCTTCTGCAAATGCTAGACTAAGGTCACAAAGGAAACCTGTGGCCAAGCAGCAGACTGAACCCAAGTGTCTCTTGTCTCCAATTAGCACCCTAACCCCAACCATTTTGTCTCTTGCTTTTAGTACTGTCCCATCATTTATGGTAACTCATCATCAAACACCAAGTAATATGGCTGAGAGTTTCAAAGCCACTTGTGGGATTTGGATATGCAGTTCCCCTGACTTTTGATGGGAACTAGGAGTCCAAATGCCTTAGGTTGCTTTGTGAATTTTAGCCTCACAAGAGTTCTTTGATAACGGTAAGACTTTGTACTTATAGAAAGCCTGTCGTCTGACCATCCTAAGAGCTCTGTAAAGGTAGGTGAAAACTAAGGCACAGACAAGCGGATGCTCCCCCAGGGCCATGCAGTGAGTTGGACAGAGAACACAGAGTTCCTGGACCCTGCTCTATCCACTAGACCATGTTGCCTCACACAAAGATGTGACAAATGGGTCTATTCATGTTTATTAAACAAGCTCTTCTTATCTGCAGGGATGAAGTTTAAGCTCTTGACTCTTACCTCCAAAGATCTCAATCCTCCAGGTCTATTAAATGTCTGGGAAAATTTCACTTGACTGAAAATTTATATATGACTATTCCAGGAGAGATACTGACCAGAACAGATATGCACATTTCTCCTGCTGGCAGACATTTGAAAGAGTCAGGTGCAGTTATGCTTACTTGGGGCTTGATCCAGAAACTACTTGTCTCCATATGTGCTAAGCTTTCATGTGGCTACACAGCCCAATACCCACACAACTAATCTAGTTTTGAAACAGCTACAAACCTAAGCCAAAAGCTTGTGTCACAGAATAATGTTCTAGGGCTTTCAGTTTAGCTGCTCTCCATGAGACCATTCTTTTGATTAACGTGCAAAACAAGGGCCAAATGTTGCTGTTTGGGTACAAACAGAACTTGCATTGAATGCAGTGGGAGCTATCTGGGTGTGCACGGATTCCAAGACTGGGACAGAACTGTAGAAAATAAGAATGAATGTCAAGAACTGGACGTCAGGACTTCTAGGTTCCAGCCCACCTCTGCATATGATTTGTGGGATACTGTACGTGCTATTTATACCTCATCTGTAATCACACTTATCAGTGCAACTATCTGCAGTGATGTGTGGCTTTAATTAATGAAGATTTGTACTGCTCTTTGAGATCCACAGATGAAAGTGCAAAATGTTATTTATATGAAGACTACAATATGGCTTTACCAATAAAAACTGGAGATTTTACAAGTGCATTCACATTGTTTGTGGGAAGAGACCAGAGTGGCTGAATCAGAGCCAGGCTGCCCATAGTACACAAAGCCATAATGGAGTTTAAAATAATAATAATAATTATAATAATTAATAATTAATAAAAGACAACAGATAAATTGAGTCAATTTTATCCCTTAGCAAACTTGGAACAACTCAAGGAACTGATGGTAGATTCATTATTATTATTATTTATTTTATTATTGAACAAAAATACAAACTAGAATAAATCTAGTTACAGTGATTTCACAGTCAGCTTCCCTTTCAGAGCATTGCTGCAAAAATGGCTTGCCTCCATTTTTTTTTTTTTTGCTGGGATAGTTCCATATATATGATTTTCCAACCCATCGTGTGCTAGGATTCAAAATATCTTTATCAGAATTCACTCTTTTATTAGTATGTGGCCCGCACCGCATCTTACTTCAGTCCAGCAGTCTCAATCACACCAACATCTAGCCTTGCCTAATGTCTGAAAAAAACGTGTGTGGGCCTCAAAGTTTCTTGCAAATAGCTTTCCTGAGTAGTTGCTATGGTGTGGCAAAGGATTTCCATGTTGCTGATCATTTCTGCTCGTTCAATTTACCCTTTATTCTGCTACTCACATATCCGGTATTTGTACATTTAGTCTGAAATTGTTCAAGTATAATGAGCAGTGAAAATCAGTGGAATAATTACTAATGAAAATCTAACCTAGTCTATATATAATTATATTCTATTGAAATCTGACTCCTTATAATATATGTACATTGACTTGGTTCTCTTTTAACTGGAAATTTTAATTTAAAGGCTTTAACAAGCCATGTCAGTTTTATAAAACAGGATGTCCAATTGCAAAAGCAGCTTCTTTCCTTTATAGCTGCATACCTTCTAGAGAGCTATTATACCATCTCAAATGGGAAATTACTTCAAAGTGACCTGAAAGCATGGAGAATTATTTGTACCCAAAGGCCCCCATCTAGAATATTAGGGATGGAAGGGACCTCAGGAGGTCATCTAGTCCAATCCCCTGCTCAAAGCAGGACCAATCCCCAACTTTTTTTTTTTGCTCCAGATCCCTAAATGGCCCCCCCAAGAACTGAATTCACAACCCTGGGTTTAGTGGACCAATGTTCAAACCACTGAGCTATCCCTCCCCCTTACAAGGGGCTGAAGCTTTAGTCCTAAAGTCCACAGAAAAATCTACAGGAGGCAAGCTCTGATCCATTCAACCATCCAAGGATTCCCACATCAGAGGAAAGATTGGCCCTGAAGAACAGCCAGGTCCTGTGGAGCTGAGGTGTTGCTGATGACTTTTGAGGCCTTGTATCTCAGAGCCGGGTAGCTGATCAATTCATCATCGCATATCTCCTCTGATAACAGGTAAGATCATCTGGCAGACTCTTGCTGTTGGTTTCTGATGTCTGGTCAGCAGGTATTTTTCTACCAAAGGGTCTCTTGACTGGAATGTGCTGTCCTTTAGGATCCCTAACAAGCAGAGCCGGTGCTACCATTAAGGCAAACTAGGCGGTTGCCTAGGGTGCCAAGATTTGGGGGTTCCAAAAAGCAGTGTCCCCAATTTTTTTTTACAGCGGTTCCTCCCCGAGCGTGCAGTCAGCTGTTTGGCGCCGCAAGCCTGGGAGGAGAATTAGAGCAGGGACGGCGTGCTCAGGGAGGACGCGGAGCAGAAATGAGCTGGGGTGGAGAGGTGCTGCACGGCTCCCTGGGGATGGTGCCTCAGTGCAGGGGGGAAGCTGCCGTGGGGGAATGCCTCAGGGTGGGCGGGGCGGGGAGCTGACGCAGAGCTCAGGGAGTGGGGCGGGGCACAAGGTGGAAGTTTTGCCTAGGGCACGAAACTTCCTTGCACCGGCCCTGCTAACAAACTAACCTGTCTACCAAGCTTAGAAGCATGACGAAATCCATTATTTGAGGTTAGTTTTAGTTTGTTTATTTTTTTGGTTGCTAACATTTCTGGAACAAGCAGCATCTGTTCTTCCATGGTACTTGGTTCTTCTGCTTGTTTTTGTTTGTATATTATGATTTTTTGGTTTCAGTTTTTAATTAATAATCATCTCACTGCAAATGGTGCTCTATAAATCAATGCAATAAGTAAATGAAAGTGCTTAGATTTGGATTTGTTGATTATGAAATCCATTATTGTAAATGGACATTGCAATACTTGCACACATAATGAGCTAGATTCTCCTATAGATTTTAAACTCCAGTATTCATATATGGCAAGGTACAGTCATAAAATCTATAGAGATTATTGGATTTTCTTACATCTAGGTCTCTTCTTTATTGATTTAAAATCTGATACCCAGAAGGCTTGCTGACAGGATGTGTTTCTTTTACTGGAGAGAAAGCTACACAGCATCCTAGTTCTTCAGATGTTGGTAATGTGCATAATTTTATGCACAGACTTTTAATAATGCACCAAAAAGGTATGCAAATTAGTCAATTCCATTTACTTGGTTGAAGTCCATTTCAATAATTCTTGTGAGATAAAGAAAAGATAAATCATATGTATTCATTTGGATCAAAAGACCATTGAATGCAAGTTTTTAAGAATACCTCTAGTGCCTAATTTGTTCTACAATGTAAATCTGAATGGAAAAAAAATGTGCAAGAGAAAAATGAGGTATCTATCATATACTGGATACTTCTTCTACTAGACAGTTTATAATAAAGTCTAGCAAGTCTATCACGTGTGCTGTTTTGGACCTTAAAGAAATATTAAGTTCTTCACCAATTATTCTTACCTAGTGTCTTGCTTACATTTCTGCAATTAAATCTGAATGTTTTAAACACACTGGAGGTTACAACATATACATTTCTGTTAACCAGTTGGAGATCTCCAGGCTTTCTTCATGACATTGGGCCCATGCACCCTGAATTTAGAAACAATTAGGGTTCAAAGTACATTGAGGTGGCCTGACACATTACAATGAGATAATCCTCCAAAGGCACACAGTTTTGCAGCAAGTAACATATATTAATGCTAATAGACCGATCAAGGCTATTTTGTACATGCTAACATACAAATTTCACTACTTCCCAGGATAAGTGCTACCTACTGTTATCACCTTAAAGGCTTTCAACAATAAAGAAATGAAAGCAGTGAACCTTCATCTGGGAAACTGAGGATGAATTATGACCGCAAGGGGTTCTGGAGTCAATCTTTCAAATGCAGCAGAAAATTCAAAATGCCTCCATCTTGCCAGCCTTGGAATCAGGCTAAGAACCTTTTGATGTGTGAGGGATGCTTGATCAATTCACCCCAAGCTCTCTAGCTGCTCACTCACTCCAAACCTTGGTTACATTTCATCTGAAAGATAGCATCTCCATTAGTATGCTAGACTCTTACACATTGGTGGAGCATTGATTCAGAATTGACTCACAGGGAAGAATGGCACCTACAGAATCACCAACACCTTTCCTGTAACCTAGGGTGATGCCTTGGCTGTCCATGCCAAGGGAGGGTGGGTTGTTCAGTGCTTGCTTGGTTTGTAAGATCTGGCAAGATCACAAACCAAGGAAATTATGGCTTCAAACACTATCAAAGAGGACAGGATAATTTAGGGAGAAAAGGGACCTTTGGTCTAGGTGGGCATGTTCTTGTAATCCTTGCTAACTGCAAGGAATAGATAGTGCTCTTCATTATCTTTAAAACATATCTAATATCATACAGTTGCTAGAAACCACCTGTATATGTTTATGTTGGACAGTCTGGCAGAACCTAGATTCCACAGTTACTGAATTGTCATTTTAAAGTATTTTAAATTCTAGAGACTCTACAACGGCAATGCTCGTTTAAACAACTAACTGATCATGAAATTCCCTATTTATACTGATTTTTGTAAGCAGAACATAGTGTAACCTTAGGCAGAGTAGTCCATTAAACATGCCAAGTAAAAGGGGTTGTCTTTCAGTCTGCTTGAACCCTGAAAATGACAGTTGTAGAGATTTCCTTGTTAAAGGAAAAAAACTACAAACAAAAAGTAATGAGCAGTAAGGCTAAAGACACCTGCAGGTGCTGCCATTTTCAAAAGCTTGTATGAAGGACAATAGCAATTTGAAAGTGAAAGGAAAACCATAAAGTTGATTGGAGTATTTTTCAAATTCTAGCTGTATACATTCCTATAAGGGCCTGAAATATTCAGAAATACTATTACAGGCTTGGAGAAAAGTATCTATAATGATGATTAAATCTGAATTTAATTTATGGAGATTTGACTCATGGCAGATTTCTGAAATTATTAAAGTGCAAGATTAATAGCTTTTTAGTATTCAACAAATGGCAGACAAACATAAAAGCAACATTTTCTTCCTGGTCCAATTAAGAAGTATACTTTGAGTTCCTTGTTCAAGTAAAACTGTCCATAAAATCAGCTGGAGGTTTTGCCTGAAGAAGGACAGAGTAAAAATTGATTATGGATTACAGGATTTTGGCATGTATATGTCGGCCTTACCTTAATGGCCCAAACCTCTGTCCACTTATTAATAATAATGTATTCAATAAACTTATAGTTAATTTAGTTCAGAGAATAGAAGAAATAAAACAAGGGATTAGTAGAATGCACTTTGGAGCCATTGGGACATCTCAGCCAGCTGATCTCCACACAAAATAATGAGAGAGCCATCACCATTGCAAAAACTATTAACCCACAGTGGGCCATTCCAGTGGAAGTAGACCTCCAGCCTATGATTCGGACATTGTTTGCTTTTAATGCAGTTAGTAACCCCCACTGTAGTGCTGGGAACATGTTGTTGAGCAACAAGCCTTTTGAAAAAGGCAAAAAGAGGAGGGGGAAAAGTCTGAAATGAAAAAACTGCCTACTAAAAAAAAAAAAGAAAGAAATGTAGGCCTTGCATGAGTAATGAAAGAAAACAGAAGTAAGGAAACAGATTAGCAATGGACAAAACATAATCTCACAGGTGGTCTTGTAAATAATATATTGTTAGTAGATAAAGAAATAAGAAAACAGTATGTGATAAGCTTATATCTGCTGCTTTGCTTACTAGCATCCAGTACTTCGCAACTCATGGACAGTTTATGATTGGTCTACTAATTTTCGTAACCAATCCCGGTACAGATCATAAAGTTCATGATATGATTTATTAACCGATAGTATTAAACATTAGTGTGTATATAAGCTGGTTCATTAAGTCCTGCCTGGTATACTTCTGGCAAGCATTTATTATTACAATGTCAATATCATTCCTTATATGAATTGTTTGCATGAAATTGTGTGCTTTCTATGGATGTTTATTTATTGATAGTGCAGGTGTGAGTATAGCTGCTCCTTGAAGTATTATCAGATAAACTTGGCTTTTAAACTCTAACACTGCAGAACAAGAGATCTAATAAGGCTCATTAAACAACCTGAAAGGAGGTTGAACAAAGAAAACCTTTGAATTTCTCTTGTTAGAGACTGGCCCACTAATCCCTGTATGGTCACCAATGTGTTGTAAACGGACCCAGTCACCAAGCACCACCCCACTGATTTCTGTGGGGACACCCCACACGTAAATTGTAGGATTGGTGTTTTAGATTGCAAGCTCTTTGGGGAAGGAACTATCTCTTCTGAGGTGCATAGTACCTTGTACAATATCCCTTTATCTCAGTTGGGGTCAATACATGCTAATATTATACAAACACTAAATCATGATGGTGGCATAAAGTCAGCATAAACAAGTCTTTAATACAGATGTCAAAAAAGAAAAGTGTTTATTGGAGAAGTTTGTATTTCAGCAATGCGCTGTCATACTGCAGAGAACTCACTGTCTTAACTGAAATTAGTTTTATGGCTAGAAGCTGCTTGTTTCTTTAGTGTCTTGTTCTCCTGTTTATTTCCCTGGTTCAGAAAACTTTCTTTATTCCCACTGTTCTTTTTAGACTCACCAGCCTTTTCTAGGCAGACCCTAAACATATTTTAAACCATATCAGCTGTTATTCAGTGATACAGTTATTTACTTTCAGAAATCCTTATTAAAACAAAACAGCTCTACCTATTGTGCTGAGGTCTGTAACCTAGGCTGGTGTTTTGGATTGGCCAAAGTGGGAAATAGGTAACAAAAAGCCCTGGTGATCTTCAAACGTATTACTTTAAGATTGTTTATAAATAAGAATAAACGGAGTTGAAAAGGTTTGGTGCAAAGCAGATGTGTTTAAACTGAAAGAACTGCAGTTAGTTAGTTTCAGGGCTCCCAGAAATATCATGTGGGGTTGTTTTTTTTAACAGCACAACAGACATTATTAAAATGGGAAGAATTGTCCAGAAATGGACACTTGGATATTTGTTTTGATTAATGATTATGGGGTGAGGGGTTTTTTAGAGGGGAAGATCTGGTAACTTGTTTCAGGAAGGACCTGGTTGAAACATAACCTGAGCAAGACAAAGATGTTGCTGAAGAGCAGAGGAACGCATTTGGAAGAGTTTGCAGCCATGGGGCAGTTTTGTTTGGTTGAAGGTGCACACCCACAACTGGTCAATTCAATCCAGTTTAGGAGTGCTATTTGTTGATGCTAACCTTTCACACAGCAGCATCTGTGAGTAATGCTTTCTACCATCTCAAGTTGGCTAGGAGACTCCATCCCATCCTGGCAAACAATGACCTGGCCTCAGTTACTCACGCCTTTGTCATCTTCCATCTGGACTACAGCAATTCAATATACCTGGGCATGAAACCATCAGCCCTTAGGACACTCCAACTAGTGCAGAATGGCGCTGCTCTAACAGTAGAAGGATATCGGTCTGTCTGCCTGCCGTTTTCAAGGCAATCTCAAACTGAGTCGTAATGTCAGAATAGTCAAGTGAAAGTCAAATGAACTTAATTAAAGATAATGGGAAAGCAGGGATGTCAAAGTTGCCTAAGTGATTTAGAGTCACAACTCCTGGTCATTTTACTGGGAATTAAATGTTTAAATGTTGTACATGCTTTTTAAAATCCCATCCAATCATTTTTCTCTGGGTAGATGAACATCATGCTACCTTGATGTCCATTGTTCCACATTAGATACGAGTATCATAAATAACGTGACAGTAACTCCATAACACACACTCTTTTTATCCTTTTTCACAAGGATAAAATAATACCCGTGTAAAAAGTTAAAATGGTTTCATTCTGCCATGTATTAGTAAATATTTAAACCATAAGACAGATATTGATCTCTTGCCAAATCTCACTTGGGTTAGCACTTTCCACGTCCCTCTTCCATTTCTGTTTGGTTTAAAGGGTCAAAGAGGTTCCATTCCCCAATAAACCCTAATAAATCGGGGAGATTAATCTCTCAGATTCAAATTGAATGATGATTAAATACTAAAAACTATATTTATGCTAGAGTTGGGCCAATACTATAAAAAAGCATCCGCACAGATTCATTTAAATAAACCAGCACATTCATTCAACGGTGCTCACAATCCTTTATATTCATTCTCTGTGAATGTTCACAGGAATGGCCTTTTTTCAGCCATGATGATGGAATGTGATAGTTAAGTCTACACTATTGTAAGTACATGTTTGTGCAACCCACACTGGGAGTGAGTTTTGTCCCCCTTTAGTGTCACAGAGCTGTACCTATGGTGCTCCAGCTCACCTGAGGAGCTAACCCTTCCCTTGGCTAATCCAAAGACCAATGATGCTGGTGGGAAGATAACCATACATTTCAGAGGGCTCTGGATCAGGGTCTCATTACACTAGTCACAAACCTGAAAGTCATGATCCCCATGCCAGCTGTTTTCATTCCCCATGTGCGCCTATGCAGTCCTGTGTATTATAGCTAGTGCAAGTAGCAACAGCTTGAGTTAAGGTTGTTTGATACTTTTTATACAAGACCCTGTTACGAATTACTTATAACTTTGCAAAAATTAAACTATTTGAACTGAAATTTTCCATGCTGAGTGGCTGCCTCAAATTGAACTTTTTTTTGTTTTTTGTAAAGTTTCAGCTAAAATCATTTGGTTGTTTCTCAGAATGAGGTTAGGGGAAAATACATTGTTTTGATAAAGTAAACAATTCTCACAACTGCTTAACTGAGAAACTTAAAATCTGGCAAAAAAGGTCTCCCTACTGTCAGGTATGTGAAAATTAACCTAGATTTGGCCAAGTTCTAGACCTCTGAAAAATCTCAGCTCATGCAAGCTCAGTAGAGACTTGTTGAAGTTTGGCAACTACATTCTCCAGAGATTCCATTTGCACTGAGCATGCTCCAGCCCCTCATACCTCCTGCATGCTGACTGGACTATGGATGATCCATCCCCACGGAGTGACAAAGCTCCAAACTGGGGCTGCAGGGGTGGAGCAAGACCTTCTCTGCTTTTGCTCCTCCCAGCTGCCGCCAAAGTGCAGGACACTGTCTGTCCTGAGCTCCCAGTGTTCCCCATGCTGATGGGAAAGGAGAATGCTTCCTGACTGGAATACAAAGATGCAGGGCAGAGTGACAGGAATAGGATCTCAAACGATGAGATGGGGCGGGAGCAGGGAAGGGATAGGAACAAGGGGAGGGCAGAGGTGTAAGAGCAGAAAGAGGTGAAGATAGAAGCCTTATTAATTATAAAACCCTTTTTTCATTCCCAGAGGGCACTAATGAGGCAGGGTTTCCTGTGGAAAAACCGTGTGTGCTAGTGTACATAAAAACTGCATCGTAACACATACGCACCAAAGAGGGAGTGAACGAAGGTTGTGCAGGCAAGCTTAATTCTGGCATTTTCTACATTGTGAATGCTTGACTTTGCAACCTTCACATTTTTAATGCAGATTTCTTTAGGTGTATTTATTCTGTCTAGAGTTGACTTTTGTACATTAAAATCTGGTATATTGTGTGTCTACTCTTTATATGCTTTCACGTGCTCTCTCACACATTCACATTAATGTAAATGTTGGTTTTTTAAAAAAAGTAATCTTTTGGGTTGAAATGCCTTATGCGAGTGCACAGCCTGAAGGTGCAGGGAGAGGTATGGTTTTTGTTGATGATTAAATGGTAAGAATTAGTTTGGAAATTTGATTTATTAGAGCATGGCAACATATGTTATACACTAATAATTTCAGATGCTATATTTGTGCTCAGATAACAGCTATAAATTTGCCTTTTGTGGCAAACTCAGGACAATTAGCTACCAGGAGAGGGGTAATAATTGGTCCCAGAAGGCTCAGCCCTGGAGGAATAAGGTTCAGCTGGGACAGGGGTTATCAGGGAACTAATTAGGTTCAGCTGGCCCCAATTGCTGGAGACCTTTTTAAATCCTCCCTGGCAGGGAAGCAAGGGGAGGAAGAGGAAGAGGAAGAGGAAGAGGAAGAGGAAGAGGAAGAGGAAGAGGAAGAGGAAGAGGAAGAGGAGCAGGAGCAGGAGCAGAGCAGGAGCAGAGCAGACAGGAGCAAGGAGCAGCTGCCAGCAGTAGGGCAGCTGAACTCTGAGGACTCTTCCTGCAAGGCAGATTGCATCCTACCCAGAAGGAGAGGAAACTAGAGCAAGGGGCTGGCTGAGAAGGGATCAGCCAGACCCTGCGAGGTTGGGAAGGGTTTTTTTTCTTTTACTTTGCCCAAGCCTGTGTCTCCAAGGCTAAGAAGGACTGAGCTAACAAAAGGAGAGGCAGGTACTTTGCCACACTTTGATTTAGTCTTTAATAAGATCAAATGCCTTAGCATGTTTAACGAAATCTGGCATAGAAATAACAAAGTTATACATATTTGAAAATCATATATTTAGTTCTATTTCCATTACAAATGGTGCCCAGCTACAAAATTTAAATCTGCATCTAGGTCCAAACTTCCCCAAATTTCAAGATGTTTGCATCTGGCATTTCAGTTTGGCTCATTATAGAGGTACCAGCCAGCTATGCAGTTTAGCTCTATAGCTGAAGTTCCTCAAAGGCTGATTGTGTTTGGTTGGGTAAGGCCCATTTCTAATTTCCCTACTCCCCAATCTTGGCTTCTGAGAAGAAGAATACACTTCAGAACAGACAAACTGAAGTCACAGATATAAGACAGGGGGACCGTGTGCTGAGCCTTGTTGCCTGCTAGGCAAGGCTGAGAGCTTCTTAATGAGGCTTTGATCACTAAGCCCTTTAGCACCCATTAACCCTTAACTGGGGGAAGGGCTTTCAGGAAGACCAGGCTTTAAAAAGCTTGCTCCTAAGAGACCAGAGGAGCTAGCAAACAGCAGCAGCTAACATGGGAGTTTTGTGAGGGAGTTTAGAGGGCGAGTTTGAGGGGTGGCTAGATACACTTAACATCCTTTAAACTTAAAGCCAAAAACACCCCCTGATAAAATCAAAACATCAACAAAGGAAGGAGCTGAAAGAGTAAAAAGAGAATCCAGGCAGAAGTCCAGCAGCAGTTTGGGCGCTATCCAGTTCATTCCACCCAATGCAGCATGTATGATTACCCGCCCTATGGGCAGGTGGCATATGTGTGAATTTGGTGCAAGGAGCTCCTGGCCCTAATACTGTGTATGGGCTTTGGAGACCAGAGTGGCTGAAGTGGAGAAGTTAAGGAAGACAGAGAGGTACATAGATGACACTTTTCGGGATACAGTAAAATGGTCCCACCCCCAGTCTGACCGCCTCTGTGCTGTTGAGGAGGATGAAAGTCTCAGGGAAGGAAAGCATCTAACTGGAGCAGCGAGAAATGATCCCACAGTGGGACCTTCCTTCCAGATGATGTCGTGGTATCCGCTCGCACTGAGGATACCTCTCCGGTGGAAGGAATTCCCGTTATTAGGAAGAGACAAGTAATAGTTATGGGGGATTCGATCATTAGAAACATAGATAGCCGGGTTTGCCTTGACCGGGAGAACTGCATGGTTACTTATCTGCAATCTTCGCACCAGGCAGGCCTCTTGAGACATATAGATAGACTTATGTGTAGTGCTGGGGAGGAGCCGGTGGTCATGGTACATGTAGGTACCAATGACATAGGGAAGGATAGGAGAGAGGTCCTGGAGTCCAAATTTAGGCTGCTAGGTAAGAGATTGAAGTCCAGGAATTTCAATGGTGGCATTCTGTAAAATGCTTCCAGTTCCATGTGCAGGGCCAGTTAGACAGGTAGAACTGCAGAGTCTCAGTGTATGGATGAGACAATGGTGTCGGGAGGAGGGGTTTAGATTTATTAGGAACTGGGGAAACTTTTGGGAAAGGGGAAGCCTATACAGGAAGTATGGATTAAACCAAAAGGGGATGATCACCCGCTATGGCCTTAAAAAAAGGCTTAAAACAGCCCAGGAGAGGGCGGTGGCTGCGAGCAAGTAGCTTCCAGGCTGAGTGGGGAAACAGCCTCAGCTGTGGCCATGCCCCAGTAAGGGCTCAGCTGGCCCTTATAAGAGGGCAGTGGGCTTGGAGCACAGTTTCTCTCTCTAGCCTGTTGAGAGGGAGGGACCTGGCTGCTGGGAGCGTACCAAGGTACCTGAGCTGGAGCGGGGCTGGGGGAAGGCCCAGGGAGCTGGGGAGCTCCAGCCTGGAAACCCCCAGGCTGCAGCCTAGTAGAGGGCCGAATAGGTACTGGGGTTGTAGGAGGGCAGCCCAAAGGGGTAGGCAGAGCAACAGGTCCAAACCCCCTTGCCTGTGATGAGTGGCATTTACACTGCAGTCTGCCCCAGTGAGCTGAGGCTTGGTGATGGCTGGCAGTGGTCATAAACTGAGGCGAGGTGGGGATAGTGGGTGGGGGTTCCCCAGGGAGGGGAAACCTAGAGACTGACTGGTGTACTGCCAGAGGGCAGCACCCTGGCGTGCAAGGGGCACTGGGTCCAAGAGGGACACAGGGACCAGGAAAAGTGACACATTGGCCTGCAGAGGGCACGCCGACAGCTGGAGAGCTAATTCCCAAAAGGTATCAGCAGGAGGCACCGCAGGGGTGAGTCCCACATGGTTACAGGGGACCAGGTGGCTGGCACTTAAAATTAGAAAGAACATAGAGAAGTTTTTAAACTAAGGGCTAGGGGAAAGCCAACAGGTGTAGAGGACCACATGGTTCGGACAGAGACATCCATTAGGGGAGGATCTATTAATGGAGATTTTCTGTGTTCTTGTAAAGAGGAGAGGATGGAAGATGATAAAACACAGGTAGGATCTGATGAGAAACAGTCAAATGAAAGAGAGTCCCATTCAATTACATCATGTAATGGCAGACAGCTAAAAAGTGACAAGTTTTTAAAGTGCTCATATGTAAATGCTAGAAGTCTAAATAATAAGATGTGTGAACTAGAATGCCTCATATTAAATGAGGATATTGATATAATAGGCATCACAGAAACTTGGTTGAATGAAGATAATCAATGGGACACAATATATCGGAAGGACAGAACAGGTCGTGCTGGTAGGGGAGTGGCACTATATGTGAAAAGAAGCATAGAATCAAATGAAGTAAAAATCTTATGAACCAAACTGTACCCTAGACTCTCTATAGATAGTAATTCCATATGCTTATAATAAGAATATAGCAGTAGAGTTATATTACCGAACACCTGACCAGGGTGGTGATAGTGACTGTGAAATGCTCAGGGAGATTAAAGAGGCTATAGAAATTAAAAAACATAATATTAGTAGTAGGCATCCTTCAGCCTCAAAAGGCCATGGGTATGTGACCCTGAGAGGTAAAGAATTTACTCAGTTGGTTTTATGGCAGCCACAAACATGGCTGAAGAGACCCACTTGAGAGAGACAATCTCACATTTAAAGGTGCTGTTTTGATCCTTTGGGCTCTGCCTTCTGCGAGTTTTTTTCTCCTCTGCTAAGCTGGATGGCTTCCTCTCATAACTCCAGAGACCTTAGTTAAGCTCTTGTTTCCAAAGGCTGCGGTCTTGAATGTGATTTTCCCATTTGTCCACATCCAGGTCCATTTTTTTGAGGTCTCGCTTGCACACATCCTTGAAATGCAATTTTGGGGGTCCTGTGGCTCTTTTTCCAGATGCCAATTTGCCGTAGAGGCTGTCCTTTGCAATGCCCCCATCATTCATTCGGCACACATGCCCAAGCCAGCAGAGGGTATACTGGCCTGTTTGAGCACCTCAGTGTTGGTGATTGTCCCTCTAGGAGAGTCCAAAGATTTGACAAAGGCAATGCATATGAAAGCTGTTGAGCCTTTTTTCCATGTCTTGCTCTCATACAAAAGTGTGCTGATAACACACGATACACACAGCTTTGTGTGTTCTGTCAGTTTGTTGGTTTGCCATACCCTCTTGCTCAGTCTAGATATTGTGGTGGTGGTTTTTTCGATTCAGATGTTGAGTTCTGTTTCAAGCGAAAGGTTGACTATGATAGTGCATCCCAGATGTGTGTACTCGTTCACCACTTCAAACTCGTAATTGTTGATCTTGATGGGAGGGTGCTTCCTCAACTCCTTGGTACATTATGTTTGTCTTTTTTAGGCTTATAGTAAGCTCGAAGACTTGGCAGACTTTGGAAAAGCTGTCCATTAGGCTTTGAAGATGAGCTTCTGTGTGGGTGTCACTGCTGCGTTGTCAGCGAAGAGAAGGTGTTGGATAAGGGCTTTTCGAGTCTTGTTTTCAGATCTGAGTCTTGTAAGATTGAACAGTTTTCCATCAGATCTTGTGTTCAAGTAGATTCCATCAGTTGAGGAACCAAAAGCTTGTTTCAGCAGCAGGAGCAGAAGATCCCAAACAGAGCTGGGGGTAGTACACAATCTTGCTTAATTCCTCTACAAATCTGAAAAGCCTCAGACACTGAGCCATCATATTAGACTGTGCCATATATGTTTTGATGGAAGGATCGAATCATGCTTAATAGCTTGGGGTTATATACATTATTTTCTAGAAACGTGAATAATCTGCTTCTACTGACAAGGTCAAAAGCCTTTCTGAGATCGATGAAGGCTATGTAGAGGGGCATTTTTCAGTCTCTGCATTTCTCTTGTAGTTGTCTCAGTGAGAAGATCAAGTTGATGGTAGACCTTTCAGGTCTGAAGCTGCACTGTGATTCAAGATAGACACTGTCCACAAGGGTCTGAATTCTCTTCAGGACAACTCAGGCAAAGGCTTTTCCCATGATATTAAGAAGGGAAATGCCACAATAGTTGTTACAGTCACTCCTATCATCCTTGCTTTTATAGAGAGTGATGATGTCAACGCTCTCATTTCTTGCGGTAATTTACCTTCTTTCCAGCACAAGTAGAGCAAGTCATGAAGACATTGCAATAGAATAGGTTTCCTGCATTTTATGACCTTGGACAGTATGCGGTCCTTTCCAGAGGCCTTTCCATTGGGGAGGCCATCTATGGCAAGGCTAAGCTCTGCGACAGTTGGTTCATTGTCAAGTTGGTTCATAACAGGCAAGCTTTTGTTGGCGTTGATGGCTGTGTCCATAACAATATTTTCATGACAGTAAAGCTCAGACTAGTGTTCCACCCAGCGATCCATCTGCTTGATGTGGTTGTTGATTGTTTCCCCTGTTGTTGATTTCAGTGGGGCTGTCTTCTTTGAAGTTGGATCCAAGGCTTTCTTGATCGCATCATACATGTTTCTGATGTTGCCTGCATCAGCTGCTATTTGGATGCTTCCACATAAGTTCAGCCAATAGTCATTGGTGCAACATTGAGTAGTTTGTTGTATCTTGGTTCTTGATACTCTCAATGCTTGTAAGGTTTTTCATTTGGGTCTCTCTTGTAGTTGGTTTTGGCTGTGCGCTTGGCCTCTGTGACTCGTGTCAACACTGGAATATGCATCAAATCAGTCTTTGGTCTTGTTTTCCTTCTTCCCAAAGACTGACAGAGCTGCATTGTAGATTGTGTTCTTCATTTGCTCCCAGGTCAGCTGGGCACTTGTGGCACAATCACTGGTGTCAAGAGCTTGTTGTATTATGTTCTTGTACTGCTGTGACTTTTCTTGGTCTGCTATAGCACTGAGGTTAATGTGAGGACATCCTTTTACTCAGTGGTTTGAGCACTGGCCTGCTAAACCCAGGGTTGTGAGTTCGATCCTTGAGGGGGCCATTTAGGAATCTAGGGTCTCTTCCAACCTGGATATGCTATGCAATAAAACCTTCACACACAACTCAGAAAAAAAGCTCTCTTTGGGGAGGAGGTTGGAGCACTGGCCTGTGAGTTCAATCCTTGAGGGGGCCACTTAGGAATCTGGGGCAAAATCAGTACTTGATCCTGCTAGTGAAGGCAGGGGGCTGGACTCAATGACCTTTCAGGGTCTCTTCCAGTTCTATGAGATAGGTATAAGGGGTAATTACCCCATATGTAGCAGTCAAGGAACACTGTAGTCTGTAACTCTGCCACACCTGCTCATCATATATCATGTTATTTGGGAATCCCCAACTAACTGTCCCTCCATGAGGATGAATTTTAAAGGGGAAGATGCTCAAAGTTATCAGACACAGCCTTGCTTGACAACTCCATCACAGGAAGGGAAGAAAGTGAGTGTACAATAGATCTGAAAGTTGGGCCTTCTCACCTATAAAAAACCAACAAGACAAAACAGTGGCACTAACATGCTGTTAACAAACCATCATTCTGTTCATTCTGCTTGTGTATTGTATCCCTTCCTTTCACCCTACATTTGTCTGGTCTATTTGGATGGCAGCCTTTTCGGGACAGGGCCTATATCTCCCAGGTGTTTGTCCATGGCCATGCACAATGGGCCCTGATTTCATTGGCAACACTGGAATACAAATTATGAATAACAATAATAAATAAAACAGGAGGAGGAGGGTCCCTATAACTGGGGATTCCACCGCTGCCTCCCCCCTGCCCCCATAGCCCAACAATTGAAGTCCCACAGCAGATTTGCAATGAGCAGTTGGGGTGCTTTCCCCTACCAATGCCCCCTGTGGGGGTGGGTTATTTTTTGCTTTGGTACGTTTTGGCCTGCTGTTATTTTATCAGAATGGCAGGTTGGAGATGTTGGTCTATATGCAAGTGTGCAACAGGCTTTTCACTCCATAGAGACTGCACATACAACAGGCTATGAAACACTGCAAGCCAGTCTCAAAAGTTAGAAAAGAAGTTGTTCTTCAGCTGCAAGCTCACACATGGCCCATCTAAACAGTGACATGAAGACTGTGCCCATTTGCTCATTCCAGAAATCTGACATTTCTCAGTCTGAGACCAGATGTGTTTACAGACATATTTCTGAGTTTATTCAAGCTGAAAGGTGCTTCTCATGTTTTGAAATGTCAGAGTGCTCTGAGAAAAATGAATGCAAGAGAGAGGTCTGCTATTGCAAGGCTCCGTTTTTAAATGAGCAGCAGCTGGTTGGAGGCCCCTAGTGCTCACAGGGTTTTGCCATGTGTAGGGGACTGCGAAAGACTGTGTCACGGCCTAGCTAGGGTGTCTCCGCTTTCTTGGCGACCTTGTGAAAAGCCCCTGCTTGCTAAGTGGCCGGTCACCGTAGGACACGGCATGCCAGTTATAACTTGCTTTTAACTGGTTGAAACCAGTTTGTATGGCCTTAGGCCAAAGGGCGGACATAGCCTATGGGAAGTCCCTTTTTGCATATGTATGAGTTGCTTTTGTATTGTGTATATATAGCTGTATGCTCCCGGTCCGCCTTTGGACTCCGACCCAGGCCGAGCTAAGTTCCCCGCCTAAGTGACAGCAACGCCCAGGGACCCCGTTGCGGATGTGTCACTTTACTTTCATTAAAGCCAAATAACTCACTGTGTGTGTGGGCCTCATCCTTGCAGAGCACTCAGGCACGTAACGCCATGTTTCGGTGGTTGCACTTGCAGATCCATGAAAGCACAGAATTTAATTATTTGAGACCCTTCATTCTATAGTTCCAGTTGCACAGACTTTGTTAGAATGTTTTACGGAACTTATACTGCCCTACAAAATTATAGTTACTATCATTTCCATTACTGCTTGTTCTAGACTTTTGTTAAACTAATGATAAGACTTTGGACATACATGACTAACTGAGCCTCCAAAGAAACTAGTGAGGCAGGTAGGCAGTGTTACAGATCCATTTTGCATTTGGGTAAACTGAGGCACGGAGACGTTGTGACTTGCCCAAGGTCACACAGTGAGTTGGAGTATAACTGAGACTAGAACCCAAGGGTACGCTCACCTCACCAGCTGCCATGTGCAGCTTGCAATGACTTCAGTGGGGACCACATGCGTGATACTCGCACTGTCATCACCTGTCATGTGCTTTAGCAAGAAGACTTCACAATTTCCATGTAATTCTTTAACTCTTTCTCTCAACTTTAGGATTTCACATAGCACCAACATCTACACTATCCAAGCACTTAAATGTCCCTTCTGTGTGTTCACCTCTGACATCTAACCCAGGCAGGGAAATTTTGAAACAGAAAATGTCCAGTTAAGATGGGAACTTTACCTTTATTAACTACAGTAAAGTCAATATCCTGCCTTAGATATTTCCTTCTGAAACTGTCAAGATATGGAGAGCTGGAAGGTGAGAGAAAACGCAGGATTATTCCCAGCTACTTTTACGCTAATTAATAAATCATACAGCGGTAGGTTTTTTTGATTATCGTAGAACTGAGTCTGGCTCAGTCTACTAGCGCTGGGATCACATTAGAACACAGTTCTTGCTAGCAGGCTCTTAATATGGCTTTCCTAGCTACCGTAGAAGGGAGTGAACTGTGTTCTAGATTAGATCCCCTTGACTGAAAGCACAGTTTGCCCAGTCTATACTGAGCAGTGAAACCATGATCTTAGCACAATACTGCACTAGTGTAGAGAGGCCTTTGTGTCAAGCACAGCTGAATATTAAACTTTGTCACCTATAATAGCTGAGATATTTAAACCTACCTAAGGGATTTGGTCACCCAATGCCCATGAAAAATAATAGCAGCTTTGAAAATCTCAGCACATAATTGTCTGGATGCATAGGTCTGTGTTTCCCTTTCTATTACAAATCTCGGCATTACACACAAGCCTGTATTTCTACTTCTATCCTCAGACAGGTTCATCAATATTTCTCATTCCTCCCCGCCCCCCACACTGTCATCCTTCTATGACAAATATTGACATCAGATTTATTCAGCTTGTGTGGAAAAGCAAGTGTAATTATCCTGAGAGAACTTTTAAATCAAACTGATGCTACTGCTTTGAACAAGGAAAGGACCTGTGGGGTTTTTCTTATGAAATCTACTGTGTGGTAAAACTCAGTAAATGTTGCAGCTGATCATATACACTTGCATGAAGAATAATCTATTCAGTAGTAAATAATACTAGTATTTATGTAGTATTTCCCCCTTCAAAGTGCAGTAGAAAAATTACAGACAGATCAGTCCCTGCTCTGGAAGGCAAGATCCACAGGAAATCCCAAGATGTCCACAGTGGCCTCACATGTCATTCATGCAGAGACCTAATTACTCCAATCTACCCCTATGCTTTAATACTGCCATAGCAACACAACTCCCTAAAGAACTGAGATCCCACTGGTTCCTTATTCATACCTGTCTTCAAATTTCTCCCTTGTAGGGAATGAGGTGGAGGAGCCCTTCACCTTTGAGAATGTTGGTAGGTTCAGCTTTATCCAACATGCAGGTTTGAAGAGGGATGATGATGCAGAACAAGCCTCAGTCCATGCCCTACCACTCCCTATGGATACACTGTGATAGGTTGGACCCCCCCTTCTGAGTCACCACCTGATGTACTGGGATTTTACTGAGTCCGCTTGCTCCACTAACCTGTGTTCCCTCTCCCTGTTTTATCTCAATTAGGCTCTCCAGCACACACACAGGTAGGGAGCACCATCTGTAGAATCACACCGAGTCTGCAAACAGCTTTCTATGAAATGGTTACCTAGGAAATTTCCCAGCACTCAAGTGCAGCTTCCCTCTGGAAAATACACCCCAGGTAATATTATCTCGCACTATATGGAAAGATCTGCACAGTGAACACTCATAAAAATTCGCCCTCACCTTCAGTGTGAAGAGAGATATGCACAACTCCTTGCCCCCCAATCCCGAGTTAGAAATTGCACAAATTGGGTTTAACAATAAACAAAACAAATATATTAACTTTAAAAGGCAGACTTTAAGTGATTATAAGGGATAGCAAACAGAACAAAGCAGATGACTGAGCAAATTAAACAAAACACACATACTAAGCTTAAAATCTTAGAGATTGGTTTCAAGAAGTAATTTATCACCCTGAAGAGGTAAATCCTTTTTAAGGCAGGAAACCTTTCTCTGATTCCCATCCCCCTGCAGAAGAAAAAGTACCAGCAGTGTCCAAGGTGGTATTTTGCATCATGTGACATTATCATCTGATTTTGTAGTGTCAATGTAGCATCTCAGGAAACTCCTCAGGAAGGTGGGAGATTAGTATCTTCGGAGTTCTATTGTCCTTCTCAAATGGCTTATTTAGGATGATTGCCTAATGTCTGGTTGGTGTTTCCTCCCCGCCCCCCAAGTACACCCGCAGTTGTAATTGTTACATAGTCAATATTCCTAACTTCAGATACAGAAATGATACCTGCATACAAAGTGGATAATCACACTCAGTAAATCATAACCTTTCCAATAATATATTACCAGTCTCTTGCATAAAGTATATCTTAGTTATGCTATATTCCTATCATAACCATAATTCTATGAAGAATATGAGGTGTAAATGTCACATACACTCTTTGAACCATGGAGAATTGTATGAACAGAGATCATGCAGAGGGCTTCCATGGAGTCAGAGAGAAAGGAGATGATGCTACTTGGTCTCGGTCCAACAGGATTTGATCAAGAGGAGCAGGTTTTCCATTCCTTCCAATATTCTCTGTGGCAAACAGTAGCCAGAATGACGTGGCCCTATCTGATTATTCTTCATCATAACCCTATGAGATACCAAGTGGCATAAATGAGAATCTTATGCAGAACTAGCTATGAAAATTCATGCCTTTCATAACACTTCTGAATTAAAATGTCTAGATGTTCTAGACTGTTTGTTTCTTAATGAATATTGAACAGTCAGTAAGGCGCTGATCCTGAATTCAGGGCCGTTTGGGCAAAGAGGTACCTCTGCACAATTCTCAACATGGTATTGATGAGTAAGTGTGATCAGTACACTAATTAACATTATTTCCTTCATTAATTTAAGAGACTTTTTTTTACCAGAAAAGTAGGGATTCCTCCCACACACACATCCTGTAGATAGGAATAAAATGACTCAATATACTAAACCTGCCAAGTAGGACATGGCTGAACTCTCTATACTCTCAAAAGACCTCAACCCCTCAAGTCTCCACGGCCTCATACTTTAGACTGAAACTATTTTTGCCTCTGTGGCAAACAAACATTTACACCTAATGATAAGTGTATCCTTTCTGTGCCATAAAAAATTGATTTTCGAACAAAGATGAGAATTATATGTTATATATTCCAACTACAGAACTAATTAACTCCTTTGATTAAGCTGAAAATAGGCGATTTTCTTTTAAAGCACAGCCCTTACTGAAAATTGACCTTTCCATCTACAAACATACCATTTAATTCACAAGAGAAGCAAACCCTTCTGAATTCTATTTACTTGGTTATTTTAACAAAGGTCAAATCTTTTCAGAAACAACTGTAAATGTGGCATTTATCCTTTCATATTTTGGAAAGCGATACTTGAGTCTCCTTGTCCAGCTAAAACATTGCTTTTGTTTGCTCTGAAAACAACTAAATAATTAAGAATAAGGAGCTTTTTAAAAAATTCTGTCCATCTAAGGAGATTTTTAGAGACCAGTCCTGTACATTTTCCCAAGTCCTATTTCCCATTAACATCTGTGGCTGTTTTAAGGATTTGGCCATACATGACATACATATATTCAGGATTAAATAAAGATATTTTAAAGAGTCACCAGATTCAGCAGGAAACAGGAAAGGCCATTACTTTGACCTTTAAGAAAGAAAGATGGTACGTTTACTGAAGAAAAGCTTAGTGATTTGACACAGAGGCCCCAGTCCAGCAAAGCACTTAAATATGAAATGAACTTTAAGCACAAGTAATCCCATTGAAGCTGACAGGACTATTCACTTGCTTAAAGTCAAGCAGGTGCTTATTATTATTTAATATTTCTATTGTAGTTGAGCTGCAGGAGTCCAATCATGTAGCAGTTCCCCATTGCGCTAGGCACTGAACATAATATAACGAAACGTGTTCTGAAAAGTTAACAATCTAAGTAAGTGTTTTAGAGCTTCTGGATCAGAACTTCTGTGAGACCATGAAATTCTATTGTGCTTGGCCCAAGCATATACAGGAGCAGTGGAAGAGAATCTGGCTCTTAATCTATCATTTCTCTTATAGAAACAACAGTAAATGAAAGCCATATGTATAAACTCTCCCTGTCATTTGTACAGCATGGCTAAATAAAAGGAAAGACCAGGCGAGATTTAAACATGCTGATTTTACTCCTATTTCATTTAACCCCCACAGAGACCTCGGAAAGAACAGCCCTACCTTAGGGCAAGCAGTTGTGATGAGGGAGATCAGGCAGGAAGTTGTCTCCCCCCTACTCATGTTGCTGGAGCAGGAGACTGGGTTGCAAGTCCCCAATTGGCCCTAAGAAGTTGCTTATTCTGAAGAAATACCAGCCCATCACAAATACTTGTGATGCTATTCAGTGCAGGGATCCCATAAGCAACTGCAGAACCCTTCCAAGATTGTTCAGTGAAGAAAGGATTTACATAAATCCAATAAAATAGCTTGCATTGTGTCATCATATGATAACATTTCAAACTAGCTTGTGGAAAATACTTCTTAATAGAATTAGCCAGAGAATTGGATTGCTCAGTATATTTCAGTCAGATTAATGCTAATCTTACAATGATTTGCAATGCGAAGGGAGTTTAGAGAATAAACATTTTGGAACCAGTTCATTACTGGTGTAATTCTATTGATTTTAGTGGCATTACACCAGGGTTGGAATATGTTTGTCTTCCAAAGAGCCTTATCCTGCAGTGCTTATCCTGGCTAAAGTCCTGCTGCTTTTAGGAAGTCAAGTTAATATTTTGTGCACCCCAAAGTATCACTTCTCTAAGCCTTTCCAAAATTTTCATGACAGGCCTGATCTTAGTGGACTAAGAGTGACTTAAGTTCAGGGACTGATGAGATGATGAATTGTTTTTCAGGTCCACCAGAAAATACTCAAAAAAGTTCTCAGTGTGAAACCCTAAATACTTTGTCACACTCAGATGGTTACGGTGCTTGTGACTACTAGTGCCAGATAAGATTTCGGTAGCATCCCCCCACAAAATTACACAAATATCTTGGAGAAGAGGTGAACAAAGTCCCCTGATAGTAAGACAGGACACATCACCACCATATATTCAAACCACTCCCTCCAATTCACTAGCATCATCTGCATCTTTCGTCGGATGAGCTTCATCCTGCTCACTCTCATTGAAGTCCCAGTCTCAGCTGGGCAACAGTAAAGCAAGGAGACTGTACTATCTGGTTATGACTGAAAAAGTTATCCTCATATACATGTTGAACAGGAGAGGTGTCAGAAGAAAACTTTGCTGTTCACCACATGGAACATCCATAGCTGAAGAAGAGCAATTTCCCTAAACCTCCAACTGGGATATCTCAAAACAGAAGAACCAAAACTATTCCAGAGTGGTATCATTCAGGCCGGCTATGGTCTGCAGAAAAGTCAACAAAACCTTACGATCAATGGTATCAAATCATAAAATCAGCATGGTTGTGTGACCTTTGTCCATCATTCAGCTCATCAACCAATGAGACTAGTGCAGTCTCTAGATGGTGAAGTCTGAGGATTCAAGATGACACCAAAATGGCCTTGCAAGAACTCACTCAACAGTCTTTCCCAGAAAAGGAATGTTAGGTACAGTGAGATTAATTGTCAAAATTGCCATTGTCCAAGAGACGTCTTCTTGAGCCTGGCCCAAACAACTGGGAGGGTGAGCTGGCATCTGGCTGTCCTATAGAGAAGCATTAACAATATCAACCAAAAGCAGATTTAATACCATTCTGCTTGATTTCACTAGCTAAGAGGGGCTACTCACGAGAGGTTGGAAGTCAAAGCTCTATGAGCACCTCTAAGAACTCAGTGAGCAATACTGGTCCAAATGCAAATAGAGAAAACAGCTTTTGTTACCATCTCCAGACATGTTTCTGCCACCACAAATAAAGCCAATCCAGTCTGAGTCCAATTGCTTGTGTCCAAATAGGAGTTCCTTACAGTGAGGCAAAACTGAATCTGTTTCCAAGCAGAGATGGGCAGGACTCCCCAAGTTGTCAGTCTGTGGCAAGGACTTTGCAGACATAATGGTGACGTAGAAGAAAATTTTCCACAGCCAGGACAGATGTGCAAAAGAACAAGGCCAGTATCATGGCACGCAGGGCGCTAAGGTACTGCAAGGTGAACAGTGTGTGCTCTCTCTCCAGTCACAATGCTGGAGAGGGAAGTCAGACAATCAGTCTGCCTGCTGCAAATGACCTGATTTGGAATGTAATTTCCTCATGCCATCCATTTTAACTGTTGACAGGTTACATGTAAACCAAGGCTACGCGTTGGGGTTAAGGCAAGCGATGTGCAGGAGCCACCGTTATCAGTGACTGAGTACTAAAGATGTTCACAGAGTCTTATGGGGTTATCAAAACATTTCCAGACTTTGTTGTGTTTGAAGCCTTATTCTGGGTTCAAATGTTGCAGTTTGAGCCCATCTCTAGTTAGAATGGGAGAGTTTCTGATAGTTTAACTCTTGAAACTGTATCTTCAGTTAAGTAGCTAGAGATTTCACTTGGAGAAATTTAATTTCCAACTCACTTGCTTTTTCTCCAAATCTTGGCTCACACTCTGATGTACTCATTCCTAAACCTCTGAATGAATGAAAGGCTCAAATAATAAATAAATCGAACTAAGGAACCCTGAAAGATTTTTTTTTTCTGTAGGAAAGATCAGCAACATTCAAGGATAAAATATATTAAAAAGATTATGAATTCCATCTTATGGTAATATACCCTGTAAGTGGAGGTTGACCATACTTGTATAATACAGATGTTCTTTTGTGTGATCAAGGTTACGCATACTTCACCTCCAAAGCAGGAACTTACAAGCCTTACAAGTCTTTTGGAGTCCTTTACAGTGTTGTCACTAAAAATACAATCTCACTCGAGTCACTCACATCCTGTGTGAAGGAGAAGTCAGTAATAACTCTCAAAACCAGCAGAAGGAGCCTTTGTAATGTATTTTAAGCCAAGGTTCTATCTTGTCATTTGTCATCTGGACAGCAATAGAATGGCAGTGGTTGGCATGACACTAGAAAGACCAGACAGTTTTAGGGTGTCTGGCAGCTTGCACAACTTCATCATATATATGCATTTTCAGGCTAAGGGGAAAAAAATCTTATTTCCCAGACTCTAAAACAATTTAAAAAAGAAAGTAGAAACAGTAGTTTGCGATAGTCAGCTAGTATCAATAATGCCACTGAGACAAAATCCAACCAGCTCTATCTAAGCTCACACATGCTGTCATTGTTGTTATTTTAAAGCAAAGTTCCCCTTCAGATTCTCTACCCAAAAGGTGAAATTCTGGGGTCTCTTTGCTAGTCCTCTCTTTGTTCCTGGGCTGAAGAAGCACAGTGTAGCTTGCACAACACAGGGATGGAAAGGAGTGTTCTGTGTATAAGGATGGAACACAATGCAAGAAAAATGAGGGGTAAGATTTAACATGTCAAATTATTGGATATGTAAATGAACTCCATGATGTTACTTCCTGATCTCAGCTTTGGAAATAAAGCTTAAACATTAATAGATTTGAAAAAATTCCTAAGAAACATTAACTTTTGGGGAAACCCAGATTTCTCAAGTTACCCCATTTTGCAATAAGCACTGCCTTGAATCAAATAGTAAAAGAAATCTAGCATGAATACTAAAAAGATTCTTTTATTAATTAAGAAATCCCTTAACAGAAAGCTAGAAGAGACAAATACAGCCACTGTCAAGCACCAGCTGTGCTAGAAGCTTCATGTTTATCTTTTAGAGACCTTGGGTACTAAAGTGTGCCCTTCACCCTCTGAGACTGGGCATGAATATTTCAACAAAGGGAATTCTGAAAATACTTCCTTTCCTCTTTTGAAGAAAGAATTGGGAGGGGCGGAGGGAGAGAGAGAGAGAGACACTGTGTGTGTGCTCGTGTGGGTACTTTAACTTTCAGACATTATTTGTGAATGGGATTTGTCTTCATATCTTCCATGCACCTTTTTAAAACTCATTCTTAAGGGACTGCAGATAATGTACTTGCAAATGTAACACTTCTGATTGCAGAATTGATGATTCAGCAGCCTGTAGAGGAATAATTCCTGTGGGAGCTGATTGGAAAAAATGTCCTTTAAAGCTTTATCAAACCTTTTAAAAATTTGCCGATATGTTTTCCCTAGGTTGATACAGATTTCTCCAAAATAGAGCAGGTTAGAAATTGAGGCAAATCTAACAAAATACCTATGCAGCCTGTGCACATGCGAAAATTCTATTGATCTCAGTGTAATTTTTGCATTTGGAAAGACCTGTTGGGTTGGGCTGGAACCAAAGTGTATATTTGAAAAATGGCAAAAAGGTATTATTATAAGTTTTAAACGTGATTAGACTGCAACCGCCACATCTTTCTGCTCAGTTGCTGCCCTAATCCAGACAGAGGGGGATCATAAAAGTGAACTAGATCAAAGAAGCCTATTAAAATCAAAAAGTGGAAGCCACCACACTATTGTCTTTCTCAAGTACTTATATTTCTTTATTCTTTTTCAAATCTGTCCAGAGGAACTAAACAAGAGAGAATGCTGCATCTAAAAAGAATATGTGGGGTACAAGAAAAGCTGAAGCTAATTATTACTTTACATAGCTCCTGTCATATTTCAGCTCTCCAGTATTTATACTCTACCTGTGGCTTCTGAATTGCTCCAGGCTCTTTTCTCACTTTTGATTAAGGCATCACACGATGCCCTGACTGTGATATGGTAGCTGCCCCCAGGCAATTTAAAACAAAACATAAAGGTGCAAGTGCAGCTGCACATACACACCCACGGATTGCACTGACACCTTAGAGCAGGTCTTCTTGGAAGGGATGACAGATATCCAGTGATGCTAGGTCTCTGGCTGAGCCCTGAAGAACACTGCTCCAGCTGTACCTTTTACTGACTTGTTTGCAGCAGTGTATTAACTCTAATAGAATTAGCTGCGCTCATATTTTTTTTTTTGTATGTGGTTCATTCTTTTGTGACTTTGTGAGCCTCTATTTGATGCCCATGTAGCTCCTTGGTTGTTGTAGGCTGAATGCCACTTCTAGACAGCGTTCAAGCTTTTTTACCTGGCTATCCATGCATGCTGGTGCTGAACAGCAAAATTATGAATTCATAAAATGTACTAGCTGCTGAGAATTAAAAATTCCGCACCACCATGATGTGATCATTTTGCAGCAGATCTGCATGATTTCTTGTCTTTTGCTGATACAAAAGGTCTCTGTATCCCAGGGGTCTAGACGTAGTCCTGTAATCCTGACCAACATGAACAGGTGCTTGCTAAAGCTATGCAAATACTGTGGAGAGCTATTGGCTGACATGGGTTCACTTTCATGTTGATGATATCCGTGAACCTTGTCATTCACTTTTCACAAACATTAGTGAGAGAATAATGTTATTCACAAGACTGGTGGTGGAAAGGGAAGATATCATATATACATATCAGATATCCATAGGTATTCTTTGGAAAGCTATCCTGAAAGCTCTTGTGGGTTAGCAAATCATACAATTAGGGAACAGAAACAATACCATGGGACCTAGATGACCAATAATACTGCCCAAATAACAATTTCCAGAGAGTGAATACTTGATGAAATAGCTGAAGTGCATATTTTATTAGCAATAGAGAGGATGAACTGTGTTTACACATTACATTGCTATTATGTCAAATAACAAGCAAAGTAACTCACATCAAAGTTTTTGTGTAAATAACACATGAAGAGAAAAAGAAGAAACATTTGACAAATAAATTGTTCACTACATATCATGTTTGTTCTTACATGAGTAGTGCTATTGATTTTAATGTGCTCACTCACCTCATCGCATGAGTAAGGATTTGCAGGCTCCAAATTTGTTTGTAGATTAAATTAAGAATGAAAAATTTGGGGATTTACACTGAAACTGGAAAGGGAAAGCACAGAAAAATCATTTGTTTTATCAAATACTTACATAAATACATTTACTTGCAGCACACTGTGTGATAGATACTGATAAGGTCAGTCTTAACATGTCATATCTCTTACACTGACCTCGACATCATCTGCTCTCTGCAAAGGTTTCTCAAATTCATACAAACCATGTAAAATGAAACTCTAACCCTGGAGGGCATAAAGTTTACTAATAGACAGTAGCCAAAATTCTCAAACTTGGTGCCTAAAGTTAACCACCTAAATCCATGTTTGGGCACTGTAGCAAAGTGAAGACTCAACAGTGCAGCACTTCCTGTTGGTTGTCCTGAGAATTATCTCTTGTCCAGATCAAAGCGTCCTCTGTTGGCCAGTGGCGCACCTGCCTTAGGCCCCCGTGTCCCTCCCGGACCCCAGTGCCCTTTACATCAGGGTTCTGCCCCAACAGTACCCCCACACTCTGGGTCTCCCCTCCCAAGGGAACCCCCAACCCTCTAAACCCACCTTGCCTCAGTGACTACTGCCAGTCATCATCTAGCCTCCTTTCCCTGGGGCAGTCTGAAGTATGTAATGGCCACTCATCATTGGCAAGGAGGTTGGATCATCTGCCTCTGCCTAACCCTGGGCTGCACCTCTGCAACCCCAGTACTTGTCTAGGCCTTCACTAAGGCCTGCAGCCTGGGGGTTTACCAGGCTGGAGCTCCTTTGCCCTATTTCCCAGCACTGCTCCAGTTTCAGATACTGTATGTTTCCCAGTAGCTGGGCCCTCTCCCTTCAGGGCTGAAGAGCGACTCCTCCAGCTTCTGGCCCACAGCCCTCTTATCAGGGCCAGCTGGGCCCTAACCTGAGCTGGCCACAGCTGTGGCTGCTACTCCAATCAGCTTAGCTTGGCTGGTTTAACCCCTGTGCTCCAGGAGTGGGGCAGTCGCCCCACTACAGGCACCCAAATAAAAGTAGCCTGATTTTCAAAGGTGCAGAGTGTCTACAATTCCTGTTGATTTAAATTGTACTTAGCATCTCTGAATATCAGGCTATTTTTCTTTGGGTGCCCAAATATAAATTTAGGAGACTAAATTGTAGCACCCAGGTTTGAAAACTTTCACCAGTGTGTTCCTTTTCTTATGCCATTCATCATACATCCCTGGTTCTGCAAACAAAACAAATGGTAAACCATATTCTACATTATACAGTATATATGTATTCTTTTAGGTTTGATTCTGTACCTGTTACAGCTAATAGCAAAGCTCCTACTTATGTCACTGGTGCAGGATCAGCCCCTGAGAGCCAAAGAATGGGTGTATTGGTAAGCCTTTAATGCTGGTGACGGGGATTCGTAACTGAATATCCCCTGGCCAACAAACAGGAGCCAAGCTGTTAACGTTTTGTTCGCCCGAAGTGTACAGACTTGGAATCTTGACAGGTGTTTTAAAATTGTACTTAAATTAGGTATAGAATCTCCCTGATGAGCCTTGAAGTTACATCATCCCCATCTTTAAGAACATTATCCTGATAGGTACTGAGGGAATAACACAAAATGCCAGGAGAAGCAACATTAGATTATAGATCAAAATTTTATTGCAGGTTCAAATTAACACCATAAATTGCATTGAATCAATCAGACCAGACACATTTCCAGCATTTTCATGTATTAAACCAAAGTACAGACTAGTTGGTTTATCTGCTCTGTACTGTACAGAGAGACCAGGTGGGGAAGTAATATCTTTTATTGGACCGACTTCTGTAGAGGCAAGAGATATGACCTCCCCCACCTTGTCTCTCTGATATGCTGGGACTGCAGGATACAATAACACTGCACATATTGTACTGTGCAGACATTTTACTGAGTAAAGTTTTAAAATGATTAACTACCTTAATCCCCCTATTGTACTTCACGTATTTGATTGATTTCATTCAGTCCTGACCTTGCTGAGTTAGTTATTCCTGCAAGCTCATATTTAGTTAATCTGTTCTTAGTTGTTGCACTGTACATACCTGAGCAGCCAAAATATTTTAATGTTACCTAACTGTTCCCTACCAAGTGCCTATATTATGCTTCATTCATTGTTGTTGGTATGTGGATGGTGCTGGTGGTTGTTTGCAGGATGAGCAGTTTGAAAACACATTTTTTTACTAGTAAATTGAGCATATTTAGTGCCGAAAATATTGAGACAAGAAACATGGGACCCCACAATGCTATTTTTACAGAGTTGCTGGGAAGTAGTTTAACAATGGGTCAATTTGAAGGAAGTTAGTGATTCACCAACACAGACTTCCTTTTGCAGTGCATAGTACTGTATATTTGAAAGTACGGTAATCATGACCCAATCACAAGAGACTATCAACATCAAATTAGAGTAATGCAGTTTCCTTTTTGCTTGCGACAGCAAAGATGGACAAGATGATCCAACAGGTTCCCCGAGCCCAAAGATCTATGATTTTATTACTGTGATTTTAAGATACATGCTCTAGACACTTGTCAAGATTGTCAGTCTGTTAGGCCAGAAGGTTATCTAATTTAGTGAGAACTGAATTTGGTTGGATCTATATAGTTCAACCAAAACTACATAGCATAAATATGACTTTACTGTGAGGCTCAAATTAAAAACACCCTTTCATTTATGCTATGATAGAAAAAGCAGGTGTACAAACAATTTCCTTGCTGTACGTCGCACTAGTAAAGAAGGGAAAGGTGGATGGAAGACAGATTGCAATGGACGAACTGTAATACTGCATTGTAACACAGCAATTCCAGATGTGTCACAGTCACGCTAACTAGAATTTTCCCTGCTTAACTTCCTTGTAACTCATATTCCACCTAGTGGTTTAGGACCCAGTCCGGTGCCCACTGTCTTCAATAGACCTTTCATTGACTTCAGTGGACACTGAATAAGGCTATTACCACAGAACTACAACTTTAAATTTTAAGGCTTAATGGCTGTCAGGGTAAGCCAACATTTTGGTCTAACAACATTGACAGTGTCTTTTTAAACTTCACTGTAAACTGAACAATATTTTCTGATGACATTTCATTGTATATTAAAATATCTGACCCCAATGAAAGGCATGTAATGAGTAGTAAAATTGTGTGAGTTATACTACACATGCCATGGGGTATCTTTCTGGTCCATGTGATCTCTCTCTCTCTGTATTCCAAATCCCTTCTCAAATATCTCTATTTCTGCAAAAACCTTTCAGTAATAATCCACTAAATTGAAAGTGCATAGCTTCTCTGAACATTTTCATTATCATTTGTCATCAAACATGGCAACAGTAGATAGATCTGAGAAGTTCCATGAGCTTATCTTTGTGTATCTTAAAATAATAATTCTGAATAAGGGAACTAACTCTTTTTATGTGTTTAATTTTAAAAGACTATGGCCTATGTCTGAAATATTACCACAGTCATCATCTTCTTTGTATGACTGATGTGTAGATGTAGAGCAACAATTATAATTTTACATTCAGATGATTAAACCAGATAATTGCATCTGGAGGAGCAGATTGTATTGCTGTGATGCCTCCTTCATATTTGTGAATCAGGCATCAAGTTGTTGTATGTTCCATGGTCTGTTATGGATCTCTACAGTCGCACACTGGAGAGTCTTTCATTTTCCATTTGTGTAGCAAGCGTCTGCATCTGCCATGGATGCGGTTTAGGGTTGCCCATGAGCTTCATGAAAGACCGAAGCCAAGGATTTTCTGCATTATTTGTGACTTCTTGTGAACTCCATTCGGCTTTCCAAGCTTCATCAGGGTTGAAGTTGTATTGTTGAAGGTTAAACACATGGTTCTCAAAGGGCTTACGCAACTTCAAGTGGCAGTGAGGGACGTTGTTAAGGTCCTAGTGGATGGGAAGACATTTGTTTTCCATGATCCTCTGGGATTCCTGAAGGGCTGTGGCATCACTATGAATGGATGAGAGAGCAATGTGTGACAGCACCAGCAGCCAATGTACTGGGGTCAACTTGAGGGTTCCAGTGATCCACCATCTTGCAATGTTCAGTTGGACATCAACAAGTGAGTGTGGTTATTTCTGGTCCATACTAGTACATAGTACTCACACATTACCACAATGTGTACATGTCTGAGAGTGAAGATTGTGGTTGTTTAGCTAGATATGAGAAAATAGGGCAGAATTTTTAAAAGAGAGCACCTGTAAATATTTTCATTGCAAAATCTGGCAAATATTTTTCTTACAGAAATGATGTAGAAAACGTATTTGTCCTTTAAAGAGTTATTAGCATAGAATTGACACTAAATTCAATCACTGATGTGTGAGACAGCAGGATTTTAGTCCTGCTTTAAATGAAAATCTCGACTCATCTTAACTATGGAATTAGTAGTGGCACCTCCAATACATAGTACAGCCAAATCCTGCAGTCTTTTGCTCGGGCAAAACTTCCACTGAAATCAGTGGGAGTTTTGCCTGCGTAAAGATGCTCTAAGGTGCTTTCACTTTTGACAGCAAAATGTTTTCTTAAGGAATAATGGGAAACATATGCATTCATAGGGGAAGATTTCTAGCACATCTCTTGTCTATGTATATTTAATATTTTAAAGCTGTATAAGAGCAATCTGAAAATTTACAGCACTGAGGAGACCCATTTAGCAATGTCTTCTGCATTACCCTGCATTGTTTGGTGGTTGTGGGGTGGGGAGAAGAGGAGTTCAGCAGCATAATTATGGTAGGAATAAGGAAAGCAGTGATGTATTCTTGGTCCAATTCAATAGGTCCCACTACTTTGCTAAAGCACTGCAGTGGATCAATTGGAGTTAATTATTATACAAGATTAACCTGCAAATAACTGCAGTACATCAAAGTAATGTGGAAGGCCTGTCTGACAGCACAAAAGAAAAGAATTTCAAAGTTAAGTCGGAAATTATGTGTTTGCATTCCCTCAACTCACCCCCTTGCAACTAAGTATTACAACACAAAAGAGACCTGTTGTAAGATCAGTTGCTGCTTAGTGACACCCCCCCTCCCTGCATCAGCAAGGAAAAGCTGATTAAGTGGGGGTTATGTAGCATCAACTTTGTATTGTTGATGGGTTCACGAGTTTAGTTAGAAACCAATTCTGTGGGATGGCTGATTTCAGTGAAGCTAATTGCAGAGTACGGTGCAACTCAGCAGGAGTATGTGTCTGAGAATCAGGCCACAACGGGCAGCTATATTGATTAGGAAGGGGTCTTTTTACATAATAACTTTTCAGGTTCAGACTGTGATTTATAAGTGACTTGCCAAAAAAAAAAAAAAAAGAAAGCAATGCCTATGCTCTTTTTTGCTACTTTATGGTGTATACAGAGGGGCTAAGAATTTTACCAAAATATTTGTTTTACAGTATAGATACTAGAAATTCAGATCTCGTTTCTCCTAGTTGTTCTTGAAGGACTGTATGGACATTGAGGGAATAAAATGGACTGTGGGCCTCATCCAAAGCCTGTGGAAGTCAGTGGAAAGATATTCATTGACTTCAGTGCGTTTTGGATCAAATACCACAGCATCACAGGTACCATAGAGGTAAAAGCAGATTAACTGAGAAAGGAAGGGATTTTTATTCAGTCTTTTTGTGTTTGTAAGTACCTGTTTAACTCAAATATCCCATAAACAAGTTGGAGAGAATCTCTCTTTGTTCAAGATTCATCTTCTCCACCCAGCTAAGTGTTGTGAAATCTCTCACAACAGTTCTTAGTGTGCTCCAAAGAGACCCCCTGCAACTACAGTAAGATTAGATTTGATATTCTTAATATTTCAAAGGTAAGAAATAAGGAGAAGAAAACATATTTACTTTAAAACAATCAAAACTTTCCAGGCTTTCTTTAAACATTACAAAAAAGAAAAACTAATCACAGGTAAATTATTTTCTGGGGTAGGGCTTCTAATTAACATCTTTCTGCAGTCTAATTTAGAAGACTGTGTTTGCAGTACCATAGGGATCAGGATTACATTTATGTTATTCTCATCTTCAAAAGAATAAAATAACATTGGTTTAACTTGCTACCTACATAGTACAAATTATTTAATTGGATTATGTATGCACCCACTCAACACCTCTCTTGTATAATCAGTGGGCAGATCCTCAGTTTATGTAGATTGTTGTAACTCCATGGAAGTCAGTGTTGCTAAACAGCTTACATCAGCTGAGGCTCTGGCCTCAGACATTTGAAAAGACATGATAAATACAATAGAATTAACAATTTCTACTAGTTTGGCTGCTGCTCCTTGATCTTGCCAGAGTCAATTACATCACAAGGTCTGCTCTCAACCTTGCAGAAACGTGGCTGTGTTTGTAATATAGCAGTGTTCACTGAATGTGGTAAACAACATTATAACATTGTGAGTCAGACAACAAAAACAAGAAAATTCAAAGTTTGAGTTGACACTCTGTATCTTACAAAAAGAAAAGGAGTACTTGTGACACCTTAGAGACTAACAAATTTACTTACATTCACCATTGTGCCTATAGCTGTATTGTAGAGATCTCAGAATAGTGAGTGCAACATTGCATATTATGGGTCAAACACCATAGATATCATAGAAAAACTTGATTTTCATTAATTGTGGACCTACGAGCAGTTCCAGATAATGTAGCCACATTTTACCATACAGCCATAAACATTGCTCTCTCTTTTGGTAAACTCTCTTTGTGAAAACTTGCCCTCATTTAAGCCAATGAGAGTTTTGCCATAAACTGAGTCAGCATTTTACCCTCTGCATTTTGGCACTGAGAACCCCCAAAAGGAGTCAGTTGTGGAAAAGGTGGATAATGAACAATTCATTAAAATCTTGAGCTCTGGAGTGATGGAGCACCACAGCAGTGTCCAGCATAGGCATACTGATACCTGCTAATCGAAGTCCCTCATTGCAAGTATTTATATTCAAGAGTATGCATTTGGAATAGTTGCTGGAGAATTTTTTATTCACTAATTACTATGGCATTTTATTGACAAATATATCATGCATGCAACATTTCATAAACTGCAGCTCTTGTGTATTAAAGAATAACAATGCAGCCACTCTGCATTCTCTAACAAAATACTTTATTTGTTTTAAACACAGTGTGGGGGAAAAGACCACCACCCAGTTGATTTTGGGTCAGATAAGCCGAGGCACCTTTATCGTTATAACAAGAGTTACAAGTATGCATACAGGGAGAGACAGTGAGTTCCCATGCAAGGGGCGGGCTGCTCTGTTCCTTACAAATTTTACCAAGCTTATAAAGGTTAAAACCACAAAATGTCATATTGATTACACAAGTTTTTTGCCTTTTTTGGTAAGTTAATATTGCAAATCAGCAGGTTATTTACTGTAAGTTCAGTTTGGGGTATTTCCAGTTATTGTTTCTTTTGCAATCAAACTGTCTGTTCTATAACCCCTTAATTGCAAGTACATATTGCAAAAGCCATGACCATATAGAATATTGCAAATCAGCAAGCTATTTCAACAGATATCATATGCTTGGGTAGTGTTGAGCTGGTTATCTTGTGACTCCCCCTTGTGATTTACCTTAAGCAAGCGAATATTACTATACATATTTGATTATAACTGAGCTGGCCTCTAAGGGACCCCTTGTCCCCCCTCCCAGTTCCTCTTTTGTTAGTGTTGCATACCCCGTTTCTTCATATTTAGTTTCTTTACACCCTGCGCCTTATAGCTGATAAACAAGTTTCTTTTGAGCAGTTAGAATCTTAGCTTTTATTTTGCATTGGTTAGCTAAAGCCTGAGGCCTACATACATGGGCCTATAAGATAAAGCTAAAAGCATATATTTGTTACCATATTATATATTGAAAATCTACAGATGCTTATATCGATGTTAAAGGCAATGCAGCGGGGGCCGATTGATTATTATTCAATCAGCTTCCGATGCAGTTCCGCAACAGCGTCCGCAAAACTCCCAAAAGGTTGTGGTGGTAAGACGAGGTCCTATAAAGATAGTTGCAAGCTTTAGCCAATGAGACAGGGAGGGTTATGTTCCCTATCAGCAGTTTAAGTAGTTCTAGGGATCCAATGCAACAATCTGCTGTCTCCCAACTCAGAAACATCTGCAGACTCTTTCAAATTGCAACAAACTGTTGCCTTGTAGAGTTTCCCAGAACAGGTATGTGTTGTTCTAATTATGCCATTTCCAAAAATCAGTTAATTCTTTAATTCCTAACTGAAAAAAAAAGAGCACATAGTAGCATAGCACATCAATAGCAAATGTTGGAACTCATCAAAAACAAACAAAAAAAAATCTAACCTCTTAGTGTCAGTAAATACAACTTGTCTGAGAGTCTAGCCCAGGATTATATGATTTTCCCATTTTTTTAATTTAATTTTCTGAAAACATTTGACAGTGATCATTCCCTTAACGACTGGGTTTCTTATATAATGGGAACACTGACAGATCCTTTGCTCTGCCCCCACAAAATAGCTAGATATTGAAACTAATGTACAAACCTATAATTAATTATTATTTGAGTTTAAGTGTGGAAAGCTGATAAAAATAGGGATAACAGAGATGGATTAGATGTCACAGTTTTCATAGTGAGAATTCCATTGCATTAGGAATAGGGAGTTAATCAATTTACCAATATACTTGTTACCAATCCAACAGTATTTCCTTGGCATACCTGCCATATAAAGTAAACTAACTTCAACTAACTTAAAATGAAACGATAAGAAAAATAATAATAAAAAGAGAGAATGAGAGAGAGAGAAAAAATTGTGTTAAAACACACCCCTTGCCAGAGATTTGTGTGTAGATAAATGTGCTGAAACCTAGCTTGACCTGCTGGAATTTGAACTAAAAATAATGGCCTGATTCACTTTTACTCCCACCACTCTTATAACAGGTAACTCCACTGACTTCAGTGGATCTACTCACAGTTTAAGGTCCTGATCCTTCTCACACAGAAATGAATGGCAAACTTCCCAGTGGGTGAAATCTTGGCCCTAGTGAAGTCAATGGGAATCTTACCATTCATAACAATGGAGTCAGGATTTCATCCAGTGATTTATATGGGAGTAGGAAGAATCCTTACAACAATAAATGTGAAAGGAGGGTCAAGATTAGTAGACTACTTTTTTTTTTAAGTAAAAATAGTTCTGAACGGTCCAGGTTTTAGGAGGTTTATCTGGATTTTTTTGGGGGGGTCTGGGGGGTCCTGTACGTTTGGTAAGCTGAATCATGTTTGAATCAGTTGCTGTAAATGTTCTTGGATGTCCTTTCTTGCTATGTCAGCAATTTTCCTATCAAAGGATAAAGACGGTTTTGTATCATCATCAGTCAGGGTTACACTAAAAAACAAAACAAAACCCTTGACTGTTAGTTCTTCTGGACAGATCAGACAGTTAAACTGAGTAGGACAGATCTTCAGTTGTTATCAACCGTCTCAGCTCTGCTGACTTCACTGGAACTATGACAATTTACAGCAGCTGAAGATCTGCCCCAGTGGGTGAAATCACACTCGCCTTTCTCACACAAAAGTCGCACGCCAGTCAGTAAGAAATTATTCATGTGCATAAGTATTTTCAGGATTGGAACTTAATACTATACACAGCAATGTGCAGAGTAGAAGGAACAAAGTATAAAAAGATCTTCAACCAATAAAAGTTGGCTCTAGATTTTCATCATCTAGCAAAATGGAAGGAAACTATTCAGAATTTGATCAATGTTTTACATTCTTTTCAGAGCTACACTGAGCTCTTTAGGCTTGGCTCTGTGCAGCTCAAGAGTTGTCTTTTTTACCAACAGAAGTTTCACCCACTTTGTCTTTCTAATATCCTGGAACGAACATAGCTGCAACACTGCAAATTACACTCTTTCAGGACTCACCAGATTTTGTGTTCTAATTCCACACAGGGCCAGCCTTCTAAGCCTACAACCAAACTTGAGTGATTATATTCTGCCTACTTATATCCCTCATGCACTGTGAATGAGATCTGATGTTTTTCATAACTTTCTGACCTTTACTGTTGTAACATGTTTCAGTCCAGAGATGGCCGCAGTTCTGTAGTGAATAAAGTGTTCCTTATACAGCAACTCCCAATTTCAGTGAACCCCAGTTGACTGAAATGCTCAAATAACCAAAGGTTGTATATATTCATTGATGTTTAGTGCAGTTATAGTGTTTCATTGGGATTATCCCACTGTCCCAATATTTGCTTTTTTACATGTGGTTTCACTCTAGTATTTTTCGCACATCATGGACCATGCCAAGAGCTGCATTTAGAAAACTTGCACTTACAGCTCCCTAGCATGTTCTGGCTTTTTGCTCAAGTTATTTGTTCTGTTTGTATTGTTCAAACCAAGCAGAATGCCAAGTTGCTTAAATAGCAGCTGTCAAATGTTGGTATGTTAGGTAAGGCAATTGGCTGCAAAGAGTATATGTTTCCCCTTCTTGCCATGTTTGATATGAGTTCTTGCCATTTTGTTTCTGTTTAGTCAAAGGACACCAAAACAGTAAAATCTTCAAAAGTTACTTTGAGTCAGGGTCCTAAGGGCCATAGTTGCAAAGGTTTTAAAGCACCTAAAGATGCCGATAGGTGCTTAATGTAATTTTCAAAAGCTCTTAAGAAGGTAAAGGGCCTGCCTCCCAATGGGGACTGTTTCTAGTCAATTTCACTTACTAGTTTTCCGGGACTCACCTAATACTGCAATGTTGAGGTTTTAGCTATTTCAGAGGAATGCTTAGATCTAACAAAACCCCAGTATTTTTGTGTGTTTGTGTGTGAACAGACAATAACTTTATAATAATAAATAACCTGACAGTTTCCATATAAATTAATATAAAAACTCTGCTATGGTTTGGGGAGGTTCAAGGCAGAACCATACCATTTTAGAAAGTTATATACTGCGGAGAAAATCAACCAGCCTACTGAATTGTAAAACAATCATCTGAAGTGATGATTACCACTGCCTAGGACCACAGTGTTATTACATGCAATGACTTTTTAAAATAAATTTCTGTAGGTCCTGGCACATGGAAACAAAAGTATTCAGCAGTCAGATACAGAGCAGAGGCGGAAGTGTTTTTAAACATGATATAATTACTCCCCAAATCACTTGAAATCTGCATACGTGTATATGCGTGTGAGGAGAGTTGATTGTGTTAATAATGTATAATGGATACCATTACTTTATGATTTGTACTGTTTGCTTAAATATTAAATATAGATTATTACTGAACAGGTTCAGCTTTAAATAAGAATTGTAGGGCTCCATTGTGCCAGCAATGTCTACTGCACAATTAATCAGAGTGCAGACGTTAGTATAAATTGTTTCTGCAGTTAGGGTGATATAATGATACTCTGCATTTCAACCAACCAAATATCTCAGAGTGTTTTCCAGACTTTAATTAATTAAGCCTCCCAATGCTCTATTATCCCCATTTGCCAGATGAGGAAAATCAGACCAAGAGAAGCTACATTTTCAGAAGTATTTGGATGCCTCTAACTGTAGCAAGAAAACCTGTATCATCAATGGCCATTTTCAGTGGTGTTGCCTGAACTGTTGGGAGTTCAGCTGGTTTGAAAATCAGGTCCTCGGTCAGTGTCTAAAGTTGTGTACTCAGCATTAGAGTGCTTTTGGTATTTTGGGCCTAGAAAATCTGTGGTAGAACCAAGATTTCCAGACTCTTAGTCCTCTGTCTTAATCACATGACCTTTCTTCCGCCATATATTAGAATCTAATCTGATTGGCTGCGATGTTCTATTTGTAGTATGATTGAGTGATAACTCTTCAGTAACACAGGAGGATGTATAATAAAGATACCCCATACCCAGGCAAACTGAAGACGTTTATAGAGGGTGACACTTATTTCCAATTTTTTTCATCAGTACTTTTGTTGTTGTTGCAATTATAGCATATTTGATTATTATAATATGAAGAATGCGCCATAGTCATCTCTGAGCTAAAATGGCTGTAGTTCCCATTTAATCTAATGTGAATTGCTCCTGCTTATGCCAAGACTTGATTTGACCCTAACAATGTATCAATACAATATATTCATCTACAAGTCTTTCTCTTGTTTCACATTGTTCCTTAGGCAGAATAGCTCAACCCATCTTGCCAGTCCCCAGACTTTCACAGAAAATTCCCATTTGCTAGGAACATACTGCTCTGCCAGAACACACTGAAGTCAATGGCAAAATTTCTGTTGATGTCAGTGAGGCTAGGATTTTACCCATTGTCTGTAATTCGCAATAAATAAATAGCAGTAATAGACCAACAGTCTTGTACACCAACTCCAGCAGCGACCAATGCAAGAGAAAGTGTAACTCTGTAATGTACTATAACTCCCCTTAGTGTACCAAGAGAAAATTTCTTCCTGACTCCATGAAGTAATCAGTTTTTGCCATGAATCATGGGGTTTGATAGCCCTGGTTGATTTTTCCTAGCTAGTGTAATTGCATTTGCTATTCTTATTCATATAAAAGTTTTACTCTCTTTTGAAAACCTATGGAGCTATGTTCATCAATAATATTCTGCATACACGGAACAAACATATTTCTTCTAGCCTGTGTCATTTGTGTTGCTTTTTCATTTCATTGTATGCCCCCTTGTTGCATTATAGGAAAGGGTATATATGAGAGCTTGATAGTTTGCTTGATCCCCATTCATAATTTTAGCATACTTATACTATCTGTCCTTTTGACCTTCCCTTTTCTGAAGTAAGTAATCCTGTAATGTGCTCACACTCCCTCTTCCTTTTTTGTCACTGTTCTTTCCCATCGACTCCCTTTATCTGTTGTTCCCAATCCATCCTTAATTCCCTTTCATTTTGCTTCTGTCTGTCTCCACTATCGCTGTATCTGTAAGCTGTCTACTGTAAAATTAATCAGGTTAGCTAATCAAAATGCTGGCATTAACATAAAGTTCAGTTAATTGTTTCTCCTCTATTTTATGAGGAAATATCACTAGAAGAACTTTGTATTCTGATTAGCTGAAAGGTTCTTCTTGTAGTAAAAAAAAAAAAATTAAGCAGTAAGACACAACAGACAGTACACTTCTTGGCAACTATAGCCTGCTTTGGACTGTATTAAGAGAAGCATAATAACCACTAGAACTACACTGCCTGGAGTTCTCCTTTGCAATTAAGAAATGGAAATTACAAAAAGGATCAAGTCAGCCTTGTGCATTTAGAGTGCGTTTCATGCCAGCAGATCCCACCCAAGCCGCTCTGCACTGTTGTGAATTTTGTCATTACTTTGTATTATTTTCATGAGTACAGTTCACTGACAATCAGAATGTGCCATGTGTGTGTTGTGTCCCAAATTTCACAGCCCTTTTCTAATTCATTATTTGATGTTACAGCTGGAACATTTTATCTAATTATAAATCATTAACGTCTCCACTTCAGGTAGACCGTGCTCAAAATTCCCCAGTGTCCCAAATTGCTAAAAATTGCCTAAATTGTGCCATGCTGACCATGCGGCAGAATCTAGATCGTATTTAGTTAGGTAAGGTTTGGGTAGAATATGGTATGACCTAGAACTCATTAAAACTCCCGAGTGAAGTACATAAACTATTTGCATTATATAAATACACAAAAGTAAATGAAATCCCAGAGCCCTGTCCCAGGATAGACTGGGCTTACTGTAAAACCTGGGAAGGATTATCTAGGAGGCAGTCTCTTGAGTTGTCCAAAATCCTGGTCAGGAATAGAGGGATGTCTCAGGCTATTACACGTCACCTTGAGACTTATCGTGTCCCTATATTCCAAAAGAAAGACACACTGACTAGTAACAATGCCAGAAGTACTGACTTTGGTGATAGGGGCTACAGGAAGACTGATAATGCAAAAAAAATACATTAACACCTTTGGACAGAGAAGATATTTTTAGAAAGATTATGACTAGATTCCCCAGTTTGCGGATGAGCAGAGTGCCAGATTCCTTTGAGGGTGGAGCACTCATCTTTTTGGCCTTTAATGGACACCAGTGGGTCTCTCTCACTCTCCTCCATCCCAGACCACTTTTTCTGTTCCTCTGTCCTAACCTCCCTGGCACTAAACAGCATTTCTCTCAGTGGTTTCAGCACTGGCCTGCTAAACCCAGGTTTGTGAGTTCAGTCCTTGAGGGGACCACTTAGGGATCTGGGGCAAAAATCTGCCTGGGGATTGGTCCTGCTTTGAGCTGGGGTGTTGGACTAGATGATCTCCTGGGGTCCCTTCCAACCCTGACATTGTATGATTCCTGTGTGTTGCCGGCTGTGTTTAAGGCAGGTGGCACTCAGCCCCCAGCAGAAGAGAAAGAAAATATGTCAACAGAGGCAAGACAAAGGGAAGTGGGGCTGTAGGAAGGGGGAGCCAAGAGGGATAGATCTGGGGTGATGTGGGGAAAGAGACCAAGGCAAATGTGTCAGGGCAAGAGTGGAAATGGGGGCGGAGTCTGATATAGTGGGGAGAGGAAGGAGAGCTCCAACCAGAAAAATGTTGAGAAATACTGGATTATAAATATGCAGTGTTGTTGTAGTCATGTAGCCCCCAGGCTATTAGAGAGATAAGGTAGGTGAGATCATATATTTTATGGGACCAACTTCTGTTGGTGAGAGAGACACACTTTCTAGCTACACAGAGCTCTTCTTCAGGGCTGAGAAAGGTACCCAGTGTCACAGCTAAATAGAAGGCCGAAGAGAGAGAGTTTAGCATAAGCAGTTAGCATATATTGTAAGGGAGCATTCCAGGTGAACTGACCCATTAACACCTATTGAACGAAAAGGGGGGTAAGTGAGTTACAGATTGTTGTCATAAGCCATAAATCTAGCGTCATTATTAAGACCATGATTTTTAGTGTCTAGCAAAGTTCTATCTTTAAGCTTCTGGACTCGTATTTCAGAAGTGTTGTGCAGTGTTGTGCAGGTTTCCTTTGAGGATGAGGACTGATAGTTCATCTAGAGAGTGATCACTTTGTGAGAAGTGTTCGCCCACAGGCGACAGGGTGTTTTTTTCTCTTATTTTCCTCTGAGCTCATTCGAGAGCATAGTGATTGTCTGGTTTCACCCATAGAGGGTATGGCTACACTTGCAGCTGTACAGCGCTGCCGCAGGAGCGCTCCCGCACCAGCACTTTGAAGTGCAAGTGTGGTCGCGGTGCCAGCGCTAGGAGAGAGTTCTCCCAGCACTGCAGGTACTCCACCTCCCCATGGGCATTAGCTTGCAGTGCTGGGAGCTGCGCTCCCAGCGCTGGGGCACTGTTTACACTGGCGCTTTGCAGCACTGTAACTTGCTGCACTCAGGGGGGATGTTTTTTCACACCCCTGAGCGAGAAAGTTGCAAAGTGCCAGTGTAGCCAAGGCCATAGTTGCTATTGGGGCATTTAGTGCATTGGAAGAAGCACAAACTCCCTTGTTGCAGGGTCCTAGTGCCTGGGCTCCACCCCGAGCTCAAACATGTATTCTGCAATTAGATAGCCCCTTAACCCAAACCCCATGGGCCTGAATCAGCTGGCACAGACCAGATGGGGGGTGGGGGTGTTAATTGCAGTGTAGACCTACCCTATGAGACTGCAGCTGATTACAATACACAGGACAAACTATACTAACCCATAACAGAGAACATAGACCAAAGGAAGTAGACTCTGAGCTAAACAAAGACAGAGGTTGATTGAGGAAAGCTGTCCTGCTGGAATCAGAGAAGGGGAGGCATCAAATAGGGAACAATCTTGCCCTGGCTTAGGAGATGGACTAGGTGACTAGTAGCTCTCTTCCATCTCCATTTCCAATATTTCCTCAAAGCATCATGAAAAGAAAAGAGCTGCAGGGTCTTTATACTGACACATTAATAAACATGAGCGGAATGCAGTATTTTCACCTCCGAGAAACGTGCTTTCTAATAGCAATGCCATAGCCCCACGTGCATGTCTGAGCCTACAGAGATAACCTGTACTCATCAGGACATATGAGATGACTTTGCTATCTGCTACCCTATCCCTCCATTCCCCTGTGGCCCATCATGTAGGCCAACCTACATTTCGTACGCTCAGGACTATCTCTAGATCTTTCTTTTCCTGGCAAAGTAAATGTAAGAGCAATGAAAACTGCATTGGGATCCAATTCTCTAGAGACTCGGTTTGAAAGGGCCTAATATTCCTCATGAGCAAGATGAGCCAATCATTCACAAGGAGCCTTTTTTTATTCTGCAGAGCACCAGAGGCGAATGAACAAGGGAATCTACAGAAATGCATCAGCAGGAGAAAAAAGAGGGGGGAAAAATGTGCTGGACCAACTAGGAGCCAAGGCAGGCAGGCTTCTTGGGAAAGGGAGAGGCACCCAGTCAGGGATCCCCCATCCCTTCTTCTCTCCACTGCTGGATTCTCCTTACTATCTTCTCCTGTTCCTGGTGGCTCCCCCTCTCTCCCTCCTCTTCACAAATGCTTTCCCTTCCAATGGCTCCAACACCACTTCTTGGAGGGCTCTTTCACGTGTTAACACCCCCTCTGCTCAGTCCCTGGCACTGGTGGCTCTCCCTCTTCATCCATCCCAGGCCCCCCTGCCTCTCCTCACCCGCTCAATCTCTCACCCTTTCCTTTCTCATAAGCCATTTTCTCCCTTTCTATCTCCTTCCCCCACCCCTGTAGCTCCACCATCTCTGCCTGTGGTGGTTCCTCCACCCACTGCCTCCTCTCTGCAGCTTTCCCCTTTCCGTCACCCCTCCACTCCTGCCTCCCTTCCCCACCACTAGCTGGAGTTTCCCCTTTGGCAACCCTCTCCTTTTATTTCCCCTTCCTGGTGGGGCCCCACTCAACACCCTCTAAACCTAAGTGGGTGCCCTACTCAGACACTCTCCCATGGGGGTGGGCAGAGGCATGGTCCCTGGTGACTTCCTGCTTCTCTCCCACTCCCCTTTCCCCCAAATCCTAGGGAATGCCCTCCACACATATCTGGTGGATTCCCCCCCCCCCCAAAGCCCCCTTCTCCCCACATCTGCTGCTACCCCTGAAGGGTCTCCTTTTTCTCCTCCCCCCTCAATCAGGCTGGATCTTCTTTAACCTCCACTACCCCCATCCCCACCCCTGCTGTCTTTTCCTCCCCACCCATTGTTCCGTCCCGGGGGGCAGGCAGCGCTCCACACCAGCACCAGCTGTGGCTCCCTGATTAGGTCAACCAGCCTCTCCCTCCTCTCTCCTTTTCCAGTCCTCCTTCCTCCCTTCATCCTTCCTTCCTCCCCTTTCCTTATCCTCCTCCCTCCCTCCCTCTCTCTCTGTCCTGCCCCCCTTTCTCCCCTCCCACGCTCCCCCTCCCCTCGCCTCCCGGACACACACACACACACACACACACGGGCAATGCAGCTTTAAAGGCTGGTCCACGTGAGGCTGGTGTGTGTCTATTGATTGCATCTCGGGGCTGCTGCTGAGGCGGCCGAGCGCCAGCGCTGGGGCTTTGCAGGCTGCGGGGCTGCAGTTTGCGGGGAGGACTGGAGGATGTGCGGCTTGAATCCAACGTCAGATCAAGTTTGATCAATAACCCCATCCCGGCCCAACTGGAGGAGCCTCTCTGACGGGGAGGGGGGCGATCGTTTGCTCGTCTCTACCCACCATCTTTGGGGGGAGTCCCCGCTTTTGGGGGAGGTCTGCGCGTGTGGGGAGCAGTCCAGGCGCCCTTCCCGGTTGGGGTGAAGAGAAAGAAGGGAGCTTGCAACAACCAGCATTATTCTTATTTATCGCCTCTCCAGTTGCGCCCATGCTTGTTCTGTCAGTTTCGTTTTAGGAACTGAATTGCAGGGGTTGAAGAAAATGGGGCAACCCGTGCCTCAGACTCTCCTGCTTTTGGTGGCGGGGCTTTTGGGGGAGTCTTTGGGAGGATTTCCCAACACCATCAGCATAGGTAAGCACCAGCTTTTCGGAAATGGAACTTGAGCTGAGCCGAGTTCTTGCATCTCCTTTACATTTTAATCTTTAAACCCCCCATAGGGGAAAAGGCAGGGGTCTGGTTAAACAAGGCGGCTGTTTGTATGAAATTAGTTGGGGGGGAAAGGGGAGGGCTGCATGGCTCTCCTAGATCCCTGGTGGTCTAGGAAGAGAGGGACTTTCTCTGGGGATGGAGGTGGGAGAATGTATTATCCTTTCCATTGGGCACATTCCTGGAAGTCACCACTGTGGTTTCTTCTGAAATTGTAAAAATCTTCCAGGATCAGCTTGCCTTGTTTTCAGCAGAACAGAAATAAACAGCAGTGTGGAAGGACTTGCATGCCATTTCCAGCAGTAGAGGCAGAGGGCTTTGTGCGCCCTAGGCTGGCACCCTGCGTGGGAGAGCAGGGCAGTGCAACAGAATCACTAGAAGAATCAATCTCCTGCCTGCCTGGCTAATGGCACAAAGAGGGAAGCTTTATGAATGTAGTTTTTGTTATTATTTAGCTGTAGGAAAAAGTTCCCTGCCTATGGGCTTTGGGGGTTAAGAGACTCCAAGCCATGCTGAATTACTCTGTATTTGTTCACCTCAATACCCAAAGGGAGATTTGCCCTATGTTCATATGAAATCATGCCCTAAAGCAGCACACTGTACATGGGAAAAGCAGGGAGGGGCATGCCAACCTTTAATCTCTCAAATCCACATTTGGGGACCTAAACAAAAGTTGCCTGATTTTCAAAGGTGCTGCTGAACACTGCAGCTCCCATTGATTTCAGTGGGAGTTTGAGGTGCTCAGCACCTTTGAAAAACAGGGCACTTCTTTATTTTTACCCCTGTATATGGCTTTAGGAACCTAGCTTTAGGCATCCAGGACTGACAGTTTTGGAGTACACATTTAATGTATGCACTGTATGCATATCTCTAGCTTCATGTGTTCACTGCTGCTATGTATAGCCTCTAAATATAGCTTATTGTATCTGATATTCCTAAGGAATCCTTTTCAAATCTTTGTCCTTTTATTTTTTTTCACCACAGGTGGACTTTTCATGAGAAATACTGTTCAGGAGCACAGTGCATTTCGATTTGCTGTGCAGTTATACAACACAAACCAAAATATCACGGAAAAGCCCTTCCATCTGAACTATCATGTAGATCATTTGGACTCCTCCAACAGTTTTTCAGTGACTAATGCTTGTAAGTATCTGCATATTTTTCTGTAATTTAGTGTGCTGGTGTCCCTGCTTGCTTTTTTTTTTTTTTAAATTCTCCCTCATAGAGTGGAGCTCTAATTAATATTTCATGTACTCTAGTGCAACAAATGTGGTACTGACAAAAGGTTTAATGGGTTTGCAGCATTGCATGATAGAATAATATCTATGGGAAAGTTTTATCACCACTTCTCTTCACCCCTTAAAAATGTAAATTTTTTATATTGTTTTCAGAGATGCAATAGACTTATTTATAAAGCCAAAACTTATAGTTTTAGTTTAGCGAATCCCTGCTGATGATACATATCACTTTATTGTTAAGCATAATTTCGCAAGTAACACTGTGTAGGAATAAAACATGGAAAATGCTGTTTTCAAGTGACCTTGAGGGAACAAAACTAGATGGGCTTACTGGCCTCCTTCTGTCCTAAAATATCTTTTTTTTTTCCCCCTGACGGAGAAAGTCCTGATCAAAACCAATGAGACTGCAAACTGAAGAATGCTGTTATGGCTGAGGGGAGTGGGAAAGGGAAGAGAAAACGTAGCATTTTGAAAAACAGCTCTGCACGTGCAGTAGTTCCATATCATTTGATTCTCCAGTAGCAATCAGTGCAAACTAGAGGTTGGAGGGGAGTGTCTGTGCGCTTAGAAACAACATCCCTGCCTGAAAGTTTGGTGTGTGTTCTGCGTTTAGCGAGACTTGTTCAATTACCCATAATAGTGGTTATATCTGAATGACGTTGTTATGCAGTTTTGAACACTGGGAAAGTTTTCTGAAAAGAAAGCATTGTACTAATACGCAGTACCACATTGTTATTTGTAGGTTTAAGACCTCATATCTTGAACTGCTAATTGAGAGAGCATTTAATGTGTTTGTTTTGTGATATGATCATTTTTGTACAGTTCCTCTCTAGATCTTTATAATCTAAATACATATTTTGTTAAAAAGGCTGAATGACCAGATAACTTAGCTTCCTCTGGATTTGAAATATTTGCCCACAAACCTGACAGTTAGAAAGCATACTGTAAAGAAATTTCTGTGAACTATGTGGACCGCTATTCTAATATATACTCCATGTGCCTCCTTCCTAATAGCACAGAGTTAGCCTTTTGTAAGGGGGTTGGGATTAGGACTTAAAAATCTAAGACACCCAATTATAATATTTGGTAATATGTAAAAAAGGCACTAAAAAGTATGTCTGTTCTTTCCATCTTGTTTTACTAATCCTATCCTGCCTCAACAGCTCTTACAACAAACATCTGGCTGTTAATCCTTAATCAGTGTAATCCCTTCAAGAGGCTGTATCTCAAATATAGTTTCCTAAATATCAATTATATGGATTTAAACTAAATACATTAAACAGCAAGGCTGATTAATAATTAAATTGGGTTTTTTTTAAAACTTCTATAAGTTCCTTTTCACAGATGCCACTAAGATAAGTGGGCCGTGCTCCCTTGGTCAATGGTCAGTTTATTATTTAGCCAGTGCATTGCTAATCTTCCGACCGCGAACCATGTTTGAGGGTTGTGTAGCATGTGAAAATTATGGTAATGTAGCAATTTTATGAGTTGGTTTTCTGTAGCAAACTGAAAATTGTGCTGCATATTCCAGGGAACATATTATTGTGTAGTGAAATTCGGGAAAAGTTAAATCCCTGGAAGCACCTTAGTACACGGAATATCAACTTTGGCAGTGTATTGAACAATAACATACAAGGGTAAAGAAATAGAAGAGAGGAAATGAAAAGGTGACCTTGGGTCTATCAGTACCACTGACCTCATATACTGGTAGAAGAAGAATATTTACAATCCTACCTTCTGAACACTTAGCGTCTTTGCAGTTACAGATAAATAACTCGAAGGGCTGTCATTCTTCCCAGATCTGCAAGCAATTATCTTTGAAAGCTGGAATGCTCATACGTACCAGTGCACTAGGATGAACTAATGGCTCTTCACGCTACATGGCTCCCATGTAAAACTGTCTGGCCTAAGTATCCCCAATCAGATCGTTGTTCCCTTGTGGAGTAGAAGGTAATTTCAGGGGGCAGTGTATTAGTGAAGGAATGTTCCTCTCTCAACATTTTTACTCCTCTTGAAAATGAGAATAAATTGTCTCAAGTGCTGTCACACAACCTTTTTATCGATATCTGCAATTGGCAGGGATCCACATTCGAGAAACCTGCAGTGACTCCACTGCTAGTAAGAATCACTGTGACTGACTTTGTGAGGGCTACTGTAAAGGATTGAGGGGAAAATCAGTGACTGTCTCGTATGTAGTCCAAGCATACTGTGGGTTTTAGTCAATATCCATAAACCATCAAGTGCTGTTACCCTGCTGTTTTGAGTTGGAAGTATTTGTGGGTAGGGGTGTGTGAGGGAGAAAGTGAATCAAGGGGGCATCTTACTCCGAAAAATGTTTTGATAAGACTGTACATCCCACTTGGTGCAGTCTGGTGCATTCTAGAAGAAGAAAGAAAAGACTCTTGTAAATATCTTCACAAGACAGAGATAAAAAGCCACCTCTGCTAGGGGTGATTTAGCAATATCCCAAGTGGAAGGGGAGGATAATTCCTTCAGGGGCAAGAAAACCCCTGCCCCAAACTCCCTCTAATCCCCCTTTTCAATTAAAATACTGCATAATCTGCTTTTTACATAGTCTCTGTACACCCTGCTTCCATTCTCAGTACCAAGCAGATATATCTACAGTAGCTGTCCATCCATCTGTTTATTTAGACTTATGCTATCTGCAGAGAGAGAGAGAGAGAAAACACTCAACTAAGAATTCAATTTTTCCCTGAAAAAACAGAATTAAAGTTTATTGCTGAAGTTTTTGCTGATTTATTACTTATTTTAAAATATGCACCCATCCATCTGCAGAGAAAACACCAGTGGAAAAAGGAACTCAAGCTGTATATAAATGAAAAGCAGGTAAAACACAGACATTAGATCTTTTCTTCAAAATTTCTCACATAGGGAGTGAGTTGTCTTTGTCCAAATAATTTGAATGTAACCGCTGAAATGTATAACTTCATCACTGAAGCATGTTTCAGGTTTATATTATAACCTCTGATGGAGTTTGTTAGCATTAATGTTGAATTATGCTTAAGGTTCTGTAGATCATATTCCCTAGAAATAACTCGCCTATGTCTTTCTGCTCTGCACTTGCAGTGCACTACAATACATTGCTCTAGCCTCTGCAGTGTCAGCTCATTAGCACACAGATCTCATATTCCCTCTCTGCACTGTCATTGCAAAAATTGCTGTTGTACACCTTTACAGCCAACAAATGTACTCTTGGATTACATACTGTTTGCAAAAAGTATTTAGAAAAGTAAATCCAACCTTAAGGTTATTCACTGTGGAATTTTGCTAGGGAAAGCATTGCCTTTAATAAAAATCTGTTGATCATATAATGGTGATGGTGGGATATATAAGGGGAGAAAAATACTTTGATTGCAGAATTTAATTAATCTACACAAAGACTCCCTCTTCCAGCTAAATCCAACCCATAAGCTGCAAATTCCTGTTCCATCAGTTTTTCTAACTCATTTCTCATATATCTGCTAACCCACAAAGTTCCTTTTATATAACAACAAATTTTGATGTTTAGTGTCCTTTCCACAGTCATTTCTTCTTTAACTAACCGAAGGGAGAAAGTATAATTACCTAATTATCCTAATTTGCCAAGATCCGTTGAACTATTTGTTTGGGTACTTTCTTAGGGAGTAACATTTGTAGCCTTATTTGAATATTGTTATCTGTTGTACTTACTTTCTTTGTAATTAATCTTTAAAATTCAGTCTGACAGATTTTAAAGAAGAAACACTTGCTTTTTGTTGCTGCAATAACATTGTAGAAATAGATACTGCAAAGAATGTAACAGGAAACATTTCCTATTTAATTTTATTTATTCCAACACACGCACATCCTTTCTTGTTAGCTGCTGCTCAGTATTTCTTTTTGCCAGTGGGCAGACAATTTGTTTTCCTCGCATCTGTGCTCTCTTTGACCAGCTGGCAAAGGACACTAATGCTCAAAGTGGTCAGCTCCCTACTGCCAAAGACTTAAACGTGCCTCTGTAAAATTCTTGCAAACTTTGGGCCTGATACTGGGGGTTTAGCCTGAGTAAAAACTGCAGATTAAATCTCTTAACAGCCTGCGTGGGGAATGGAATGAGGGTTGTCTCAGTGTTAAATCCTTAACACAACACTTTAAAATGTGCTTTCGGAATAATTCTGTTCCTAACAGTTTAGCAAATAGCTTTAATACTATGAATCGTCCATAATTAGGAATCATTTTATTTAGTGCTCTGTTTAAAACAAAAAATCCCATGTTCATTCAACTGTTAAAAATTAAAAAAGCTGATGTTAAAATTTCTGTGTCTTTGGGCATGTGGGACGATAGCAAAAAATTGTGTTTGCACTAAAAGTTGTAACCATTTAATAGAAGAGAGTTTGTGATTAACCTTGTGGTGATTTTGTTGCCAGGAAAGAACTGTGATACTTTAAAATAAGATTCTATTTTAAAATTAAATTGAAAAACTTAAATGAAAAAGTTTCCTTCTCCCTTTTCAGATGTTATGATTTTATTCAGTTGATTTAGTACAGAAGGAGGGAAAAGTCCAATATGAATAAATACATATTGATAAAACTCCATAAGTATGCTCAATGCGTTATGAAGCAAGCAGAGAGGCAAACTTACAATCTAAGACACCACACATAGTCCCACTGATGAGTTAATTTTCAACCAGAATTTGTGCAGGGGTAGAAGTCTGCACATGCATTTCTTTTTATTGGACTGCGAACAAAGCCCCACACGAATAGTCTTCGTTACTCCAGTGGGACTGGTCACATAAGAAGAGAGCTGTAGGGTCAAGCCAAATCTATGACAGTTTTGAAACAGTGGACAGCAGTTCATCTCCAAGAGACTATGGAGACATCCTGATTGAGAGATAAGCATTGGTGAGTTGGTGTGTTAAAACAGATTTGTAAAGGGTAGAGAATTTGGGATTTGATCCAATAAACATTGAAATCAGTGTTTTTTTCCCACTGAGTTCATCAGACGTTGGATTAGGCCCTTAGTGCCTAGGAAGTGGAGGCTATGCCAAGTGTTGGGTTGTCATGAAAGAAGATGAGAAAGCAAGAGTGGGAGAAAGTGCTAATTTTACATGTAACTTTAATGAGTCTCTATCAGCACAATCCAGCAATTGTATGTTTTTCACACTGAAAGGGTTTAAAATGCACACTTTGCCATCACTCTTTCATGGAATACAAATTTAGTTAAGACTCTGTAAGTCCTAGTCTTGTGTTATCAATGTATCTGAATGATTTATTTTGAAGTTGCAATGTTTTTGTTTTCTACTTCGTTCAGTTGAAAGTCAAACAGACAAATATCTTTGAAAAGTATTTCTGGTGCATTTAACATAAGATATTTTGGCTTCATATTTAGATATTTATGCTATAGTTTAAACTATATGTCTTAGTGAAACTTTAAATGACAATGTGCTAAAGCAGTCTCCAATTTTCAAGCACCAGGGGGATTTTTTTTTTCTCTTCCCTACATGTACATGATTTATATGTACCCATCAGGGGGTTGAAGATGTCCCTAAAGGTCATGCAGAAATGCTGGGTACTTAACATTATTCCTGTTTGTCTTCAAAATGTTAATACATCTTTGCCTTATGATGTAGAAATCTAGAACTTAAACTATGAATTTTCCCTTCAACCTTTTAATTTAGTTATTTAACAACGTGTACATTCAGAGAATGTGTTAGGAAGGCTGAAAGCACTGTAATAATGTATGTTACAGGGATCACAAACTGGAGTATCTATAGTGTCTAGGAATCTGTCTTAACGCCAACAAAGTTGTGGGTGGAACATGTATCGTTATGTGCTTATAGATGACATTTTCAAGGAAAGTCTGTGCCTTTTTTGGTTAATCTCTCAGAAATTAGTCATTAAGGGTGAAACTACCCCCCTTTCCTCCTCACACAAAACTAGAGTGAACAGGGAAATTGGTTTTTAATGTTGAAAGGAAGTGCATGTGTGCGTAGGGGTGGTGGGGAAGAGAAAGAGAGAAGGTTATGTCGATGAATCCATCCTCAGTCTGGGGACAGGGCAGCCCCTTGATGGCTGCTTCTGCAACCTGTTTACTGAAACGCAGCCACAGTCTCCCTCCCTCTTACTCTGGGTTCCCAGCCACTGGCTCCTCATAACCCTCTTCTTCAACCCTTAACATTTGCTTCCTTGCTAGCATAGTCAGAGCCAGTGCATAGCCCACCATCTCCAGCATGCAGAAGGTGCAGGGGGCCCCATGTGCAAAGTTCTCTTGCAAAGGGGCACTGTATTGCAAAGGATCTTGCACAGGCATTTGAGCAAAGAGTGAATTTCACTTTTAGTGTCAGATAATAGCCCGTGTGAACAGCCTCTTGCTAGAGTGGAGTGACCTCTCTGATCACTAGTAGTCAATTACTTTACAGGAATATTTGAACATGTAGATATGCTGAAAGGTTTATTTATATATATATATATAAAAAAAAATCCCCTCTCACCCCTATGGGTGGTATGTGTCTTCCTCAACCTCGGGTCCTCTACCAGAGGCCTGGGAGTTTGAGGGTTCTGCGCAGTATCTTAGCTGTTCCTAGCACTGCACTCTTCTGGACAGAGAGCTCTGATGTTGTTCCTGGGATCTGTTGGAGCCACTCACCCAGCTTAGGAGTCACAGCCCCGAGGGCTCCTACCACCACTGGGACCACTTTGGCCTTCACTTTCCACATCCTCTCTAGTTCCTCTTTCAGGCCCTGGTACTTCTCCAGCTTCTCATATTCCTTCTTCCTGATGTTGCTGTCACTTGGCACTGCTATATCTATCACCACCGCTGTCTTCTGGTCCTTGTCTATTACCACGATGTCTGGTTGATTGGCCAGTACCTGCCTGTCCGTCTGGATCTGGAAGTCCCACAGAATCTTAGCCCTGCTATTCTCCACAACCTTCTGTGGAATCTCCCATCTGGTCTTGGGAGGGTCTAGCCCATACGCTGTGCAGATGTTCCTGTACACAATGCCAGCCACTTGGTTGTGCCGTTCAGTGTATGCTGTTCCTGCCTGCATCTTACATCCTGCCACTATGTGTTGGACTGTCTCTGAGGCCTCTCTGCACAGTCTGCACCTTGGGTCCTCTCTAGTGTGGTAGACCCCTGCTTCAATGGATCTGGTGCTCAGTGCCTGTTCCTGTGCTGCTATGATCAGTGCCTCAGTGCTGTCTTTTAGTCCAGCCCTTTCCAGCCACTGGTAGGATTTCCCAATGTCAGCCACCTCAGCTATCTGTTGATGGTACATCCCATGCAGGGTCTTGTCTTGCCATGGCACTTCTTCTGCTTGGTCTTCCTCCCATGTCTGCTGCTGCCTCAGGCATTCTCTCAGCAGCTCATCTTTGGGGGCCATCTTACTGATGTACTCCTGGATGTTCCGGGTTTCATCCAGGACAGTGGCTTTGACGCTCACCAAGCCCCGCCCGCCTTCTTTCCGGCTGGTATACAGTCTCTGGGTGTTGGACTTGGGGTGGAAACCTCCGTGCATTGTGAGGAGCTTCCGGGTCTTCACATCGGCAGCCTCCATGTCCTCCTTTGGCCAGCTCACTATACTGGCAGGGTATCTGATGACCGGCAGGGCGTATCTGTTGATGGCGTGGATCTTGTTCTTCCCACTGAGCTGGCTCTTCAGGACCTGTCTTATCCTTTGGTGATACTTGGATGTTGCTGTCTTCCTTGCCTCCTCATCGTGGTTTCCATGTGACTGTGGGATGCCAAGGTACTTGTAGCTGGTCTGTATGTCTGCTATGTGGCCCGCTGGTAGTTCCACCCCATCAGTCTTGACTACCTTCCCTCTCTTCACTACCATCCAGCCACACTTCTCCAGTCCGAATATATATACATACACAGTTTGGTCACTTTCACTTGTACATCATGGGGTTACCTTTGGAGCATCTCGTATTCTAATCAGTATTTGCTTGGGTGCAGTAGAACCTACCCACATGAATTCCAAATGAGAATTTTAAAAAATGCAGAGCTGTATTGTAGCTCCACCTGCTCTTAACCCACCCCCTCCCTTTTTGTCATGGAAAAAGAATTACCTTAAAAAATTGAACCTAGTTAATACATGAAAGGTGTGTCCACTCTTATGTAGTGCTGTCTGAAATGTATACATGACCTTCTTTCATTGTGTTCAGTCTGATATTTCCTATCTTTATTTGAGAAATTGTTTTAATTCTTAATTCGTTATCAATAACTTTTCATAGATGAGCATCAAGTATATGGTTTAAAAAACAGAACTTCTGTACAGGTATGGTATGTCTCAGTGGCACCAGTAAAGGCACTTGACATCAGGACTCATGTGTTTTAGGCTTGGCTCTTGCACTGACTCATGGTGTGACTTTGGGTAAGTCAGTTAGGCACTCAGAGCCTCCATTTTGCCATCTCTAAGACAGGAATAATTAGATTTCCCTACATCAAATAGATATTACAAGGCTGAAGCAATGTTTGATTGTAAAATACTTTGGAACCATTGGGTAAAAATACATTGTACATCTTAATCAGCAGCCCCCGCCCCATCCTTAAGCTTGACAAAATAAAATCAATATTGTGCTTATTAATGTTGTGTCCTCTCCAGAAGGATATGTTCACAGCCTTCTGACAGCCTCAGAACACATGTTCTGGCTGTACAGCAGGCCACCTGTCACTGCAGAAAGCCACGAAGGAAAAATACCCAGTTCCACACCTGGGATTTGCAAAAGCTCTTAGCAGGGAGGAGAACTCATATTAATGAGTTCCTCACTTCCCACATGCTACAGCTCTGTATTCCAGGTCTGGTCCACGTTACTACAGCACTTGCATGGGCTGTAAGAGGAGGTGGGAGGAGATCCGCACTCTATATAGGGGGCAGTGACACTGCACCCTTTGGGAGGCATTTTTTTTAGACACATGTAGTCCCCCCAGCACAGATAAAAATAGCAGTGTAGATGGTGAGGCCTGGCTTAGCCAACAGAGTAAAACTGCCTGAAGAGTATGGGTATTTACTCAAGTACATTACCATGCACGACACTCTACTTGCCCAAGCTGTGCGCCGCCCCACTACCCCTATCGGCACTGCTGCTTTTAGCACATAGTGTTCCACTGCCTCCCTGCTGCTGGAGCCTTCCCCTGCTGCAGGAAAGACTCCAGCAGCAGGGAAAGCCTCTGGCTTTGCCTTTCCCTGCTGTCCCACCCTGCCAGATACTCCTCTCACCACCGTAAAAGGCTCCAGCAATGGACAGCTGCTAAAGTCATTTCCCACTGACCCCTTTTGCCAGAACCTTTCACTGATACCTGTAGCTACACACTGCAGTGTGGGCATGGTGTGCTTCTCAGCATGGTGTGTAGCTATGCATCCTCTACAGTCCACCACCGGTGGTATAGTGTAGACATAGCCATACTTCCATGAGTGGTGGGAGGATAAATTTCTCTACTGGAGACATGATTCGCTGCTGGCTTCCTCTGTTCTGCTCTGCTGATGGTGCTATGATCTCACCCCCATCAGAATCCCACAGCTGCTGGTTTTGGCAGGACACTTGGTATCACAAATGCTGGGTCTTCTTGACTCCTTTCATTTCCTTGGCTGACTTCTATTTGGCAGATGTCAGCCAGGGGAAAGTACTATGGGTCTTGTGTCTGAACACTAGGGATGCTTTGGGACAACCCCTGCTGTTGCATAGAGTTTGCAACACAATCCCAAGCGAGAAGGCAGCCTTGGGTTGCTGTGTAATTCTAGTGTTGACCTCTGGGGGAAATGACCCTCAAAATAGAGTGCAGAGCCTCTGCCAGCTACCAGCCACAGCAGCTAAAGTGAGGTGTTCTGAGCCACTAGTGGTCATGGTCAATTGCACCTTTTGCCCTGACAGAAGGCTGCTAAGCTGAACTGCAAGCTTCTTTTGAGGAGTAATAACTGGAAAGTCAAGATGTAGGAAAGTTCACAAATGTATTTGTAATGCCAACAGACCCTGGTCATCATCAGACAGGATTGAGCCTGGGACCTCTGGAGCTTGGTGCATGAGCCTCTACCGCATGAGCTAAAAGCCAACTGGCTGTTAGCTAAGGCTGTAGAGAAGACTCATTCATTCATTCATTCATATTATCTTTTTCTCTCTCATCTCATCTCAGTGCCACTACATGGTACAGAACACCACATCCTGTAGGTGTGTGGTTTACATATTCTTCAATGCTGCTGTTGGTAATGTCAGTGGCACAACTCCCAGTGACATCAGTGGTGAAGCATCAGCCCAATGAAAATAATATTGGTCAAACAATGCTGAAAAATTGAAATGAAAATCAAGATCCCAATCCCAAAAAGCTTCAACATAACTCCGATTGACATCAATGGTGGAGCCAGGAAAGGAGTTGATGACACTCAGCAACTTGCAGGACCAGTGCTTTTTAATTTGTATTTTTATGCTGAGGCTAATGGTTTGTCAAATGACTAACCGAGTGAGTGTGAAGAATTTCACGGTGGCAACATCATAGCATGGCTCTTTGTCTGTCTTTGTAACTGTGATACAGATTCTAGTGTTCCATTTTTTAAGTTTGGTTTTTTTCCAGCTGGTGAACTTTCCCTGGGCTGCCTACACCATGACAGCTTGTGAAATTAGTTTTCATAAATGTGTGGGACATTATTTTTTCTGAGACTTCACAATTAATGTCTCTAAGTTCAAATTCTAATGAGGCACAGTGGTCTTAGAGCTCAGGTTCGTATGCATTTGTTGTCTTCCAACAGTTAGACAAAAGCTATTCAGCTGCATTCCTCTGTTTATGAACTACCAATCTGATATCCAGTTTTGCACTGAATCTGGACTAATTGAAACTGATATGGAGCTGAGGCTTAGAGATTCTAAATTGCCGTATAAGTTTAATATTCTTTGATATGGGTTTTTCTTTTCATTAAAGTGTTTTAGCCCCAATCTTGCAAGCAGAGCATCGATGTTACAGGTGTTTTGCCTGAGTAAAAGATGCGGGATTTGGCCCTAAACATAATTCCTTCTTTCTTTTTTAATGTCCATTCTAAAGATGTTTCTTTATGTTGCTTATTATTTGTAGCAAACCTAAGAGCAGTGTTTCTCAAACTGGGATCGCTGCTTGTGTAGGAAAAGCACCTGGAGGGCTGGGCCGGTTTCTTTACCTGCCCCATTCGCAGGTCCGGCCAATCACGGCTCCCACTGGCCGCAGTTCACTGCTCCAGGCCAATGGGAGCTGCTGGAAGTGGCACGGGCTGAGGGACTTACTGGCCGCCGCTTTCAGCAGCTCCCATTGGCCTGCAGAGGCGAACTGCAGCCAATGGGAGCTGCAATCGGCCGGACTTGTGGACGGGGCAGGTAAACAAACCGGCCTGGCTCGCTAGGGGCTTTCCCTACACAAGCAGCGACCCCAGTTTGAGAAACACTGCCTAAGAGTGTGTGATGGGGTGTGTACCCCACGCAGGCCCTGAATGGGTTAATGTGAGCCGAGGTGGCCAGTTAACATACCTGGGAGTACTAATGAGAGAGAGAGAGAGGTTTAATTGATAATGAAGCCTGGCTAGGGAAAGGCTGGGTGGTAATTATATAGCCAGGAAATTTGCAGCTAAAAGGGGCTGAGGAAGGGAGTCTTCAGTCACTCTCTGGGCAGTGAGTCTGCAATGAGTCTGAAGGAGTAGACCTTGGCTACCAGCTACAGGGTCCCTAGGCTGGAACCCAGAGTAGAGGATGGGCTTGCGTGTTCCCCATCAGCCTCTAGGAAGGTGACATAAAGCTCCTTCATGTAAGGGATAAAGACATTCAGAGCCTTAAGCCAAGGGGGTACTTGGTACCATGGGGCCCGGAACTGGGGTTGAAGACCATGGGGCCCAGATTTGGGGTTGCAAGGGCATTGGACTGTTATTTGTGGAACTTTGTTACCCCAGAAGGGAAGGACTATATAGTGATCTGGCCAGAGGGCCAAGTCATGACGAGGGTGTATCCCGACTCATGAAGAGAGCAAGAGGAGTCATAGCATGAGTAACTAACGGAAGGGGGCACCAGCCACAGGGGGGCCCTCTTGCAGTAAGTGAACCTCTTTGCAAAATGTAGTAGGTGTTTTAGCCAAATATAAATGAATGAATGATCCCTACCCTGATGAGCAATGAAATAATGTCACAGCGAGAAAATGGACATGGCAGACCTATTCCAGCTACCCCTGTTTTCTTCTGGTTCCATCCCTTCAAGCATGCCAGTGGTAAGCTCCTAACCATTAACAGATACATATAATGATAATCCTAATATGTATTGACTTGACTGTTTTAGATGGCTGTGGCCTTATCCTTCACAGCAACATTATTTCAGCAGAGTAATTCATACCCTACAATGGGAAAACAGGGCCTGAACTTCATGTAGCCTGAGTCTACAGAGACATGTGGTTGGTAATGATTCACAGTGGATGGCAGACATAAGATGACTTGCAAGATCTCTGTACTTTTCACTACTGTGCATGTGTATTTCTGTATTTTTTAAATTAAGAGGCACATCTGCCCACACAATCTTCTGTGGGCATTTACCGCCACCAAAATAGGATATATTGTTTATTAACAGGCTTCCTGTGGAAACCATTCTCATCCCAGAAAAGAGCTCCACCCACATCCTACTGTCACACCACCTCAGGCTAAGGCCTGAAGAGATAGATGGGCTTTACTTTGTCAACAAACTCAGGCTTTGTTGGGCAAACGGGAAGGGAGTGAATTCCAGAGCCCAAGGGCTCTCTGCCAAGAACACCCTGCTTTCAGGCTCCAGCTGTGCAAATCTGGGAACTGCCAGAAAGCGTGTCACAGCTGATTTTTGCCATTGCAATGGCACATGAGGAGAAAGGCAATCCTTTACATAGCTAGTTCCCAAATCATATAGCGTTTAATACATCAAAGACAACATTTTGAATGGTACACTGAAGCAAGCCAAGTAGTCTTTGAAAAGCCGTTGTAATGTGCTTTCTGTCATATGGATCGTGCCAAATACACTGTCACTGCCAAGAGAGGAAAGACTGCATAATCTTACTGCAGCTAGAACATACCTGCAAAGCAGCATGGGTAAAGTTTTAAAAAACTCATTGTTTTTAAGGTTGTTTTGTTTGCTTTCTGTTGTTTAGATTGTTCTCTTTTTGGGGCAGAGACAAGTCTTTTCTGTGAGGAGCCTAGCATACTTACTCAATAGCAGGCGTAATAATGTTCTGTTAAATAATGGACATTCATGTCCATCAGGTATGCCTCACTGCCTAGTGCACCATCCTGCTATGTAACACAAGAAAAATCACGTGCAGTGATGCAAACCAACTTACTCAAGATGATTGATGGGATCTAAATGTCTGTACTTCACTGCTCCACTTTCGGAAAAAACTGGTCTATCCACATCTTATAAGAAAAGCATTGGCCATCAAGCTATCATAGAAACATAGGACCTGAATATACTGGGCCTGATTCTGATCTCCTTTACACCAATGTAAATCTGGCATAACTCCACTAAAGTCAATATATAAACTGGTATAAATCCAGTGTGAGCTCAGAGTTACCCTGATGTAATGTAACACTTACTTGTCTTTTGGAACGTCACAAAATGTTCTAGTTCTGTAGTGAGGAGTGTCTCTTTATAAATGATACCAGGTATCTCAGAAGTGTGTGTAATAAACGGTATAGTACAGAACCTGACAAGGAAAAAAATCATATTGAAACAAAATAAAGTACCTCAGATGCAAGATGCTGACTTCGCTTTTAGCCAGGTTCATGTATGCAGTCTCCATGTCTGTTTTCCATTTCCCTTTTCTTCTAGTCATGTTATTACTTTTTCCAGTCAGCCAGATCCCTTTCCCCACTTTTATTTTCTATCTCCATTTCCATTGATGGATTTTGCAACCCTTCCTTAATGAATAGAGAGGTTGGGTATAACCCTTGCTCCAGTGAAATCAGTGGGAGTTTTACCATTTACTTCAGTGGGAGTCAAGTTTTTACCCATAGTGTCACTTACTTGCCGTGGTTAAGTGATGTTGGTGGTTAAGTGAAGATGGCACTGTATAGAGCCAATACAAGAGTGGAACCTGCCCTGCCAAATGTGCTGTCGTTTAGGTGAAACACAAAGCTTGCACTTGACCAGTTGTGATCAGTAAAACATCCCATGGTATTTTTCGTGAGTAGTGGAGCTAAGCCTGGCATCCTGGTCAAATTCTAATTTGGAAAACTTCCCCTTGCAGTTTCATTAGGTACGTGATTCTATACTTCCTGTCTTAAACTCATGTTGCTCTGCTCTGTTAACAGCTACTGTTTCACACTAGCAGTGTCTGTATTTCAGTGATGAGTGAAGTGATCTCTATGTACACTGTGGGGCCCAATCTTGATGTTTAAAATGTATTTTGTCTGAGAAAGGACTGAAAGATCAGCCCATAGTTTGTATGCCAGTTAGTTAACTTACAAAAACAACAAGTTTAGATCTTTGTTATTAAAAAAAACTATATGTTATTCTCCACTGTAAATTGTTGTTAATACAGTTTAAAATTCCCAAAGTGCAGGCTTTGCTGGAAAATGTTTTACACTTTCCCAGTTGTGTCTCCAGATTCCCCATGTTAATGAGAATTGTTTTATTAATTGATTCTAGAGTCTTTTACTCTGGTATGAGGTGTCTTGTCCAGTATCTTCACTTGAACACATCATGTGAAAGCCTTCTGGACAAGGTTGCAAACGTCATTCATTTTGATTCCTCCTTTTTACTGTGTGGTGTTTAAACTGTGTGTATTTATATTTTGGATGCTGAGGTGAGTTGGTGGATGGTGTTTGAGCCTCTCTTCAGATATATACCAGAATATTACAGTAAATTAACATACGGTTTTCTTTAAGGTGGAAAATTCTTTGGGCAGTTAAAAATGTTTTATGTATTTTATTGATTGGTCATTAATTGACCTTTCGTGTAAAATCTGGAGCTAATCCGTTCCGATTCTCAGAAACCTTGTTGGACTATGAAATATATATTATTAGTGAATTTAGCATTTGTAAAAAATGTCTGACTGATAGTCCTGGAAACAAGTCCTCTTCCTGCAAACAAGTACAGGAAAGGCAGTAGCAGTATAAGCTTCCCCAGTGCTGTCCTGCCAGTCTCAATCCTGGATGAAAGATGCTATAGAAATGTGGAGTATTATTATCAAAACTATTGGATAATCAGGATTCTCTGTGGCTTTTTTCTGCCTATAGTTCATTCTCTGCTGTGACAGCCAACAAAGGGGTCAATTAGGGCCAATTGTAGGGATGTGATTTTTGTCACAATGGACTGTTTTTCTTTAAGAAATGCTCATTTCAGCACCCACCAAATGAACTGTTGGTTACTACCAATCTGCACTGCTTTCTAACTGGTTACCTAGAATTGAAAAGCTTTTATGTTCCTCATTGCCAATTCCTTGAGTCATCCAGTGCCACCATTTGTTCATTTGTTTGTTCGTTTTTTTGTGGTTCTGTTCAATTAGTTTAAAACTAATCAATGGAGGAATAAGTAATGTTGTGATGTAATGATTATAGTGGCTGTTGTACAGAGGGATAATCCTCAATTTAGTGCTGGCTAAGAAAAAGAGCAGTAATATTTAGATAAATATAAAACCATAAAAATCGCCGAGCTTGTAGCATGTACTAATTCTCCAGGATTTAGGGTCTCCCTGTGAATTTCCTGCAGATACTGCACCTTTAAAAGTTTAATCAAAGCTTTCATTTTAAAACAGTTGTAGTCTTTCTGATTGCCTGGTGAAGGTTATCTTTGCGATCTGAGTCCCCAGCGACACTGAGGCAATAGCTCCAGGAGGGGTGTGCATTTCTTTTATTCGTTCATTCTGGAGTTTGTTTTTCCTTAAAGCCTAATTATGGTCACTTAGGAGTTAAGATGATTAACCTTTTCCCTATTGATCATGACATCAGAGACAGCCAGCTGATGTGCTTTTCTGTTCTGGGTGGAAGCACTCAGTGTGGTTGGACATCTTCTATATAGGTAAAGCTGGACGTTTTGATGGTGCTGGTAGTGAAACATCGCTTGATTGCCAGCATCTGAATATTTGAACATTAGCAACGGTCTTTAAAAGTGAAGGTATCAATGATAATTATTTATAGTGTTGTCAGCTAATGTGTTAAATTCCTATGGTGTGACTTACAGAATTTTGTGGCTTTTCTATCAAACTTGATGAGCAGCATAGAAGGCTGTTCAGTGTAATAATATAAAGATTTACATCATAGCTGCTTTCAGTAAAATTTGCTCAGAGGGCCCAGGAATCTGTTGCAAAGTTCACCTTATAGAGCTTCTGTTGAGTGCTGCACTCTGCATGGAGGCATTTGTGGTGACAAGGACCCTATCTCCTTTGCCCTGGGCATCTACAGAGGGGAAAGGCTGCTGCAATCCTGTGCTGCAGTCCTCTGCAGTAGTGTCTCATGGCAGCAGAAATCCCTCCTAGAAGCAATGAGCTTCTTGGAACAGCTGTGATAGCTTTTCTGTTCCTTGGGGATCCCACACCAGGGCTGTTGTGATTTTTCCCCTCCCAAACTCAATTAAAAAACAGCCATGGATAGGGGAAATGAGAAAAAATCTGATCATATATTTTTCTGCAGGGGGAGAAAGATTTTTAGAAATCCTGGATCATAGCAAGCCACAGATCCTAAGTCTCATGGATTTGGGGCAGTTTTCTATGGGATCTGGAGCTAGGCAGTTGAACGCCATAGAGCAGTGGTTTACCTGCTGCGTCCGCAGGTCTGGCTGATCGCAGCTCCCACTAGCCACAGTTCGCTGCTCCAGGCCAATGGGAGCTGCTGGAAGCGGCAGCCAGTATGTCCCTCAGCCCACACTGCTTCCAGCAGCTCCCATTGGCCTGGAGCAGTGAACTGTGGTCAGTGGGAGCCGCGATTAGCCGGACTTGCGGACTCAGCAGGTAAACAAATCGGCCCAGCCCACTAGGGGCTTTTACTGCACAAGCGGCGAAACAAGTTAGGGAACCACACCACCACCATACAGCTGTTTTGTTTTGTTTTTTCTGTCAGCTCTCCGCAACCCAGTTCTGCTCCCTTGCTATCAGTGGCAGGAGCATACAGAACTTTCAAAAATAGAGTTATTCCACTTCACAGGGATTGTGAACATTGCCTTTGTTTCATGTCTGCCTGGTTTCACCTCCAACCCATCAACCTGCATTTCAATCTGATTCTCCGATTTGAACAAACCCAAAAGCTCAAAGAGAAACTCCATCTGAAGCTGCCAGATTTAACATTTAAATAGTTCAGAATGTGAATTTTGGTGCAAACCCATAAAATATCCATATTTTCAGTTATCCCAGGCCCACGCCCCCTCAGGTCGCTACCTGAAGCTTTCAGTTAATTTGACTTTTGAGTCTTTTGCCAAACCCTGAGAGCATGTGATCTTTTTTTCCCATAGTGTTGAAGTTTCCTTGAGAGGTTTCATCTCTATTACAGTGCATGAAAGATCCCCCATATGTTTATAAATGATCATGTATTGAAATATAAGGATCAGGGTGAAGCCAAATTAAAAATAAAAATAATTCTACAACAGTTCTGTAGATTCTTGGAATCCACCTCGCCTCCCAGTGATATTTTGCACCAAAATTAGATTTCTATTGTCCTTGATGATGACCCTGACAAAAAACAACTACTAAGATTAACTTTATTTACAGATAACCATGAAGGTCATTCCATCGTCTCAAGCTATTTATTTCTGGACAGCCCAGTGAAACTGATGAAATTGCCAGTTGTCTGAAATGCTATTTCCAATTGTCTGAATGAACTGTATTGATTAGTTACAGGACTATTCATCTCTCACTGGCACACATACAATACATGTATTATGAAAAGGTTGTGTCTCTGATGGCCGCTGGGATATGAAGTGATACACTAAATACCTTCCTTGTATGCTATAACTACAGAGACTTCACCTTAATACTGTTTTAGTATAGGTTACATTTTAAAACATTTTATACTTTGAGTACAGTAAGTTACTTAAAGGAAAGTATAATGGGGTATTGCTAAAGTAGACTCAGGAGATTACTATAATGCCATCAATAAAGTCAGCCAGTTAAGAAGTTTTGCCTGAAATGACCTCATATGATAAAACCCCAATGAGTCCTAACTGGTATGAACAACTGTCTGCTATACATGCTAAAGAAATGCAGTTTTATTAAATTCATAAAGGCTCCATTATAAGATAAAGACGTATAAGTGCCTTTCAGTCCAGGTTATAGCTATCGTGTGTTAAAAGAGAAAGAAAAGCAAGAAGCGAAATCCATGTATAGTGCATACAATAGCAATTTTCTGGGTTTATAACTCATATTTTCATCTTTCTGATTTTCAGTATAAAATTACGATAGTTGTGTTTCTCTACAGTGACCCTAGAAAGTTTTTCAGTCCTTCATTCTGTCACTTAGTTAATGGTGTGTATCCCCATTGCTTGAGTTCTTCAGTCACCTACTTCTTTTGGTATTGAATTCACCAGAGAGATGCTCAGCAGATGGCTCTTTGGCTGCTGCTACAGTACCCTTCCTGCAGCAATCTGTTGTTCTAAATCAGAATGTTAACAAATACATAGAATGAGAAGCCAGTGTCTGACTTAAATGGCGTGTCCTTTCCTTGATGCTATATATATGATTGATTCATATTTGTACTTATCTATGCTCGTTAAATTAAAGAGTAAAATGTATCTGTGCTTTGTTTTATAATTCCCATTGTCTCCTATTAGGGTAATTAAATATGTGGGTGGCCAAAGATAAATTAAAGTGCTCCAAGGGTTTCTTAGCTCTACCGTTACTTATTAGTGTAGATCTGGAATAACTCCATTGGCCACAATAGTTACTCCAGATTTAAACTGGTGAAACTGAGAGCAAAATTTCACCGTATATGCTCTAGATAAATGCCGCCCACTTACCTCAATGAGAGTGGGAGCTTGATGAGGCCAGCAGTGAAAGGGGAAAGTCCCAGCAGCGAAGGAGGGGACATTTACCGAGGGACACAGGCAGCTCCTCCTCCCCCATGAGTCTCTGGCACCCATTGGCCAGCTGTGAGGGAGCAGTGCAGACTGGCCAGCATTCCCCAGCTCCCAGGATTTAACCTGGAGTGAGAGCCTCTTTAGACCCCATTCCTCCAGCCCCATCCTACCCACTAGGAAGGGGAACCTGGCCTGACAGATGCTTTGGGTCTAGCTGATCACCCATTTGTGGGGTCAGAAAGGATTCCTCCTCCAGTGGGCCAATTGGCGGAGGACCAAAGAGTTTTTCTGCCTTCCTTGCAGCACCCTCAAGTAGGGGGTTAAGTAGGAAGCCACTTAGTGCCTAACTGAGAAACTTGGGTTGAATTCTTAATTCGTCGCAACTTTTGGCCAGTTTCCAGTGCAGTTAAAAAGATAAAATGAAGAGTCTCCAGAAGAAAAGACCTGATATTTGGTGATAGGTCTTGGGCTTATGGCGTATAGGGTCAGAGCTTGTAGCCTGTGCGGTCCAAGGTCAGACCTTATGGCCCATGGTCCCCACCCTTCTGCACCCTCTGTCTCCCCCTCACTGTCCTCCTCAGGGAGATGAGTCCTGGCAGGAGGAGGGGGGAAGGGTGAGACCCTACCCTAAATCGATGATATGGGAAGGAACCAATTAAATGTGTTGTATAGGAGAGTATGGTTGATGGATGGGTAGCGCCCCTGCCCTGTGCTGAAATTTAATAAAAGTTGCAGCCTGCCACTTAGCTCCGTGCATGTGTGTGTCTTCATTTTGCTGCTGTGTCAGCATCAATTAGCTTTTAGCTTGTTGAGCACAATTTGAAGGGCATGTAGTAGTTAAAACTATTGACAACTGTAGTTGGTTTTATATATATTTACATAAATCTACAAAATAATTGCACTTACGATTATTCAAAATATATAGAACCAGATTCTCAGCTAGTGTAAATCGGCCTAGCCATGCTGACTTCACTGAACCTTGGTTGGCTTACACTACCTGAAGGTCTTGCCCACAATTCTTAAAATGCTATTTTTGATCATTGTATTTATGCTGATGAAAATAATTGGCAGTGCTGTAATAGTTTTAAAAGCAACTCGTCATTATGCACCTGCTTGTTTTTTAGTGATCAGAAGTTTAATTTCATTCACATCTTACATTGCCTCTTCGTTGTAGTTTTTAAATATAATGTTTAAAAATAACTCTCTTCCCCTAGCACAAACTACCAATGACCTAAACTGAAAAAAATCTTTTATTTTTTTACAAATAATAGTTTTAAAGTATATCATCAAAATGCAGATTGAGAGGTGTTTCCTTACCAAGTACATTGTACCATTGTAAATTATTCATTATTGCTTGAGATGGTGTATTCATTTAACTGGTAATTCAAATCATAGTGAGCCATTGCTCCTTGGTACTTTACTAACATTCTTTTCCCTTGTACCAGGTCCTGGAATGAGTCTACTGTACCTTGAAAACTGCCATATTAATTGATAATATCTTTTTTGAGCAGATAATAGAATAACGCTGTCAAGGGTCTATTCTCTTATCAGCAGAGAATATTTACATGCCCAAACTCCATAAAAGCTATTGAAAGTTAGCTGAATAAATCTCATACATATCAGCTGGAGAATAGACCCCCCACACACACACATCTTGTTAGCATGGAGCCAGGGTGAGATGGATTCTTTTGATAATTTGTGCAATGCCGCACCTGACAAAATACAGCAGAAAAGGTGAAACAATAGATATTGTACTCGTAAAATTTAGAGTCTGTCTTCAGCTGGGAAAGTCTCTGCTTAATTGTTATAGAAGCTTTTCCTGCTGAAATTATGCAGCAAAGCAGCACAAACCAAACATTTGTGATGGGCAAATTTGCTTCCACTGTTCATGAACCAGCTACATTATAAATGCAAACAGTAGGTGCTCATCTTACTTCTAATTAAAACATGTGTGCATGCTTGCCTATTAAGCTGTGGTATCAAGTTATTCAGAAAACTAACCTGGGAGTTGAAAAGCAGATATTTTCCCTTGGTAAACTATTCTTAACAGCTTTTCTTTTCTAACTTTCTCAGCAAAAAGAGCAGTCTGAGGAAAAACAACATACAAAAGAGTCTTTATATTTCTTGTTACTAGAAACTGTGATTCTTTCCATAGCTTACTACAGAGTGAAAAGGAAAATCCTTATAATATCCTAAGGGCTCTAATATTCCCTAGATTTTATTATTCATAAAGTGTGTGAGACATGTTACAATACAAACTATAAACGCTGGGTCCCTGCCCTGATGTGCTTACAATGTAAGAAACAAGCCTACAGACTCAGTGGGACTACTTGCATGTGCAAAACGAAGCTCTTGCATAAGTGTTGGTAGGGTTATGGCCAAAGACCCCAATCCTGCAAACCCTGTGTAGTGTATGTAGTGCTTTCTGTCCTGAACAATCCTATTGGTCCCAATAGTTTCCATTGACATAATGGAATAGCTCAGGGGTTCTCAGACTTTTGTACTGGAGACCCCTTTCACATACCAAGCCTCTGAGTGCGACCCCCCTTAAATATATAAAAAACTGTTTTTAATGTATAACACCATTATAAATGCTGGAGGCAAAGTGGGGTTTGGGATGGAGGCTGACAGCTTGCAACCCCCCATGTAATAATAACCCCCCAGTTTGAGAACCCGTGGAATAGCTCATGATGATAGTAAGCGCTATATTTGATAGTGGTTGTAGATTGGGCCTCTATTAAGATTAAAAGAAAATGAAAGGAGGAGAGAAAAGTATGTTGTATGGTCACGAGGGAGGCTGATCATATTGTTTGAAGATAACAGACTCTTTTTTTGTATACCTGTATAAAGTTCTTTATTACAATGCTTTCAGGGAGCCCAGTTGTCAATCAGGCTCTTTAATATGACATCCAAATCCTGCTTTCAGATGTAAAACGATGGTTAAGATATTGCTCATTCAAATGTACCCTGACCTTGAATTTCCTTCAGTTGTCTTTAATAGAAGATTGCAAAGGGAGCTCAGAAGTGGTGGTGTAGTTCCAAACACCACCAGAAGTTGTCTTCATACAGGATCCACAGCACCAGACATCCACTTGTGCCTCTTGCCATAGAGTGGGTGTGTGCTGGGATATGCTGGCTAGTTTAAATGGCTTTATTTTTCAGAGGCAAGCATAATAACAGGTACCTTATTTAACCACAAGCCTGAGCATCTTCTGCATTTAGCTAACTACTTTTCAGAGTGTAATTTATTAGGTAACATTTTTTATAATTTTAGACGATAATGAACTTTTTCAAGCAAAAGAAAAAAAGAGGCATTATTGTTTTAATGGAGGAAATCTATTGCTTGAATCATGTTTCCTCTTGGAGTGATATTCCTAAGCTTTAAACATCTAGATTTAAATTTTTTTTTATATTAACATTCTTTGTTTTTAATTTTGTTTTCACTGCAATAGCCTCCTAAGAGGCATATCTCATTTTTGTGCAGGTGCCGTCAGCTCCTATTAATGGCAACATTTTAAAAGTTATAAATGTAAAGTGGCAGCGTCATATAAAATTATGATCAATGATGTTTCTTAATAAACCTACACTACAACATGATTGCTTAGGAAATTCTGCTTGGCGTCCAATATTCAAGTTTTATAATAGGAGGTGAGCTTTACTACCCACTTCCCCAAAATCTCCTTCTACAATTCACCTTCAGAGTAAAATCTTTTAAAACAGGCAATTAATTATCTGGCATTTCCCCTATCATTGGATCTAATTAACTCTAGACTGGATTCTCTCATTCACTTGGGAAATTATAATGGACTCTGCATTAGAGTACCTGTAAATTCAGCCATTTTGGAAATGGACTCCAGAATGTGGCTTACTTTTTAGATGACTACAGCATGGTACAGAGTGATTACCCTCACTTATTTGCTTGACCTGTCACACTTACTCTGCATATTTGAAGTTATGAAAATACCAGATGACACACTTGTTTACTTTAGTTTGAAAAGTCCCTTTGGTGGATGAAAATGTTTTCACTGTGTCTGTTTTATGGTTTCTGTCTACTCCTACTCTGTATCTTCCATGATGTGATTTCATTTTACTTGTCAAAACTACTTGGAGGGGGTGGCCGGATCAGCTTTATTTGAAATGATTTTCGTTTTCTTAAATCTTATTTAAGAAAAGCTATTGTTTAGAGCATGACGTGAAACCAAGAGGGTTACATTGCTCGCCTCTGTTTTAAGACCTGATTGGGTAGATTTTTATAACCACTTTATACAACAACAAAAGGAAGTCCAGTGCAAAGCATATGAACAGATACAGCATATCAAATGCACCTTTAGTGTTATAAACAAAGAGAGAGTCATCACTAGGAATGCAAAAGGTGGAGTAATTGGTGTTTGCAGTGGCCCCAGATATAGGGTTGCCAGGAGTCTGGTTTTCTACCGAAACGCCTGGTCGAAAAGGGACCCTGGCAGCTCTGGTCAGCACTGCTGACCAGGCTGCTAAAAGTCCGGTCTGTGGCGCAGTGGGGATAAGGCAGGCTCCCTACCTTCCCTGGCTCCACGTGGCTCCCGGAAGCAGCTGGCATGTCTGGCTCCTAGCGCAGGGGCAGCCACTGGGGCTCCACATGCTGCCCCCACCCCGAGCCAATGGGTGCTGCAGAGGTGGCGCCTGCAGGCATGAGCAGTGCGCAAAGAACCCTGGCCCCTCCGCCTGGGAGCCAGACATGCCAGACGCTTCTGAAAGCTGCCTGAGGTAAGTGCTCCCTGGCCGGAGCCCGACCCCCCTCCAGCACCCTACTTCCCTGCCCCAGGTTGGAACCCCCTCCCCCACCCTAACTCCTTCCCAGAGCCTGCCCCAGTCCTGAACCCCCCGCCCCCACTCTGAACCCCTCAGCCCCAGTCCAGAGCCCCCTTCTGCACCCCAAACCCCTCATCCCTGGCCCCACTCCGGAACCCTCACTCCTTCCCACACCCAACGCCCTGCCCCAGGCTGGTCAAAGTGAATGAGGGTGGGGGATAGCGAGTGATGGGGGGGGGAATGGAGTGAGCAGGGGCGGGGCTAGGGTGTTTGGTTTTGTGCGATTTGAAAGCTGGCAGTCCAGATATAGCTGTATCTGAGGTTTTTTTCTATTGTACTTACAGCAATATGCAGGTCCTATAATATCATACAAACATAGAGCAATCTCTCAGATTACAGTAGATAGCATTTTAATGTCATGTCAGGAGCTTGAGTAAAGGTTTAACGGCGAGGACTCTTGGGCAATAGTAATTTATATCCTTCCCTGAATGATACCTCTCCATCAAAGAGGCCTACGATACTTCAGCCAAGGGACTGCAATTAAAAATAGATATATAGTGCAGCGGAGAAACGAATGACGCTTACCATCAATCTGAAATGTGCTTTCAGAAAGTCCTTCAGTCTCACATCCACCCTAGCTCCCATTTTAACAGAAAGGCTTCTACACAAATAAACACTAAATGCAGCAGTGAGAGGCAGCATGAATTTCCGCAGACCTGAAATGGAAGCTGTTGACAATGGGGGCATTTTAGTCACATTATGGATTTTCCTGTGTGTACAACCTTTATGTAATTCTGTGGATCAGATCATGGCTTTGTGCTACTGGCTGTGTTGCCGCCTTGTTACAGGATGCAGCATGCATTCTCCCCCAGACTGTGCTGGTTTAGCAAGTACAGAGGGGGCAGCTGCCTTGTATCTCTTTAGGGAGCCTAGTACCCCTCTCAGTGCTGGTCTTGAGTAAATGCGTATGTGATGGCCAGCATCATGGACGGCCCACCAGCGATTGAACCAGGGGACCTTCAGAACTAAAGCCATGAGCTGCTACAGCTTGAGTTAGATCCAAGGTGGGACTGTCACATCCACATATCATCTGGGGATTAGGCAAAAAGGGGGGACCTGAAACACACTCACCAGCATATTACACTAGCACATGAAGAGTGCAAGGACTGCAACTGTCGCTGTGCCCAGCACAGAGGCGTATATGAGAACAAGGCAAATCTTGCTAACGTCTCTGAAATAGAACAGATTACCTTAATTATCCTTAAAACTGCTTATACTGTTAGATCCAAAAGTTCTCTAATTTAAGTACCATAAATAACAGCACTGTAGCCAGGCAAATAAAATGTATCTTCTACATATACAGGATGTGATAAATTCTTTCCCTTTTTGTTTGAAATGTTCTTCTTTTTGAGTTGGTGAGCACATCAAATGATGAATTATCTCTAGATTCCTACCATGCCTTATTTGAAATGACGAGTTTACAGGAGATGTTTGTTACACATGCTGAACCAGAGTCAGCTCCCAGATACACCTGGGCATTTCAGTGGGAGTTACATTGTTGTAACTAAGATAAGAATTTGGCCTTAGTCCTAGTTTCTAGGGCACAACCTGTGCTGTGCTTGCAGCTGCTGTTTGAGAGACTTTCAATGTGCGAACCCATATGATGGTTTTATGGGGTGGCTGAGTGTATCCTAGCAATCAGAACGAAATCCCTATATTTCTTTTATTTGTAACCTACACCATATTTACCTCCATAACTACATAGAATTATTCCACTTCTGTCACATTAGTCCTCCAGTAACATAACTGGTCAACTTCATAGAACAGTTGATTCCTGCAGAATAAACATGAAATGAAGTAATGGTACAAAGATCCTTAGCAGCTACTTACATCTGCAGTAGTGCTAACGCTAGGAAGGGTGAATAATCTTTAATGGCATTACATAGATTCAAATCCTGAAGCCAATTTGATTAGAGATATTGTGAATTTATCAAGCACACTTATTCAGTCTGAAATGTCTGTCTTTACAAGTAGCACCATGGTCACTGAAACTGAAAGAGAGAGACAAAAAAGTCTCTATTTTTCTGTTTATTTTTTGCACAGTGACAGCAATTTGTCATGAGGTTTCCTTTCCATGTTAGCCAATTAGTTCCCCCTTTGGTCATTTGGGCCTTTTTATACCGTGACACAATAGAGAGACATTTAAAAATAGGAAAATGTAATTGTAAAACCACAAAAATTGGCTGGGAGGACTTGGGCTGAATGTAGTACGTGAAACTGTTTTTTAACTCTTCACTTTAAAACTGACTTGATTTCCAGTTTGACATGGAAAACTAGACATAGCATAGGTGCTGGATCTCGGGGTGCTGGGGGTGCTGCCATTCCCCCTGGCTTGAAGTAGTTTCCATTATATACAGGGTTAGCAGTTTGGTTCAATGGCTCTTAGCTTCCCCACTATACAAATTGTTCCAGCATCCCCAGAGGGGAGAAGGACGCTGGCATTACACAAAACTACTGCTTGAACTATGGGAAGAGGCTATTGTAACAAGACAATGAGCCAAATCTGGGTTGATTTACTTAATGGGAATCATCTCAATGGGATTTGTTTTAGGACTGTTTAGATAGCGCTCGATTGATATAGCCTTACTCCCAATGAGTAGCATCTTACTTCACAAGTAATCCCGATAACTTCATGGGACTAAATGTGACGTGAGGAACTATTGAAATCAGTGTGAGTAACTGTACTGCAATCTGGCCCGGGCTAAACACAGCAGGGTTTGGTCCGGTGTCACATTTGAAAGGGTCATGTGTAATATGAGGTTCTAGGTGTGTATTTTTTCTTACACAAACGTCAAAGCCTCTTGAAATATGGACTGAGTGCATTCTTTATTGGACAGATTGCATTCTGATTGTGTGCTTCCTGATTGCCTTTCTTGCCTTTCTTTTAAAAACACATCATCTATAGCGTCATATTCGACACTGGCTGTGGACTTCTGTTACTTCAGCAGAAAAACATGCGTGTCAGAAGTGTGCAGTCTACATAGATGGCAACTTGCAGCATCAGAACTATTCTCCAAACCTCAAAGAGGATTTCGAAGTGTCGTCTTCTTCCTTCCCATCAAGATGTGCAAGAAATCTGAAATATTTTAAGAATTCTTCCTGTGTTTAGTTAGTACAGATTCATTGGTGGCTTCAAAAGAGTGCACAAGAGGTGAATAATTCAAAGAGACAGAATTCCCTTTTCCCTTCTTAAAGGTAATCTCTCCAGAACAGGGGTCAGACAGATTGGTCAGGCACTGTTGGGAAATTTGAAATATTGCTCCATTTCCTGTCCCTTTTCTGTGGCGCTAATGGAGTATTTAAGACTTTGTGTCTTTCAGTTTGCTACCCTTCGCAATCATTAAATTCACATGAAAGAAAATCATTATATTTTATTCAGTACATTTCTGTTTTATTGCATGCTTCCATTCTATTGTTATATAGAAAGGTTTTGCTCTGACTGATAACATGCTGGCTGGAAGAAAGGCCTGGATTTGTTCATGTTGATTAAAACGTACAATCAAAAGAGGCAGTATTAGTACGAAAAATCTTTTGTTTGTGGAAAATGAGGCCTTTTGTCCCTTTATATTATAGTCTGAAGAGACACTTCACTTAAATTATTAATCTGTCTAAAAGCTGTGCTACCCCAGTTCACCAAAGAAATCTACTTCGTGGAATACCACAACCATCATATTCAAAAATAAACTGCCCTGATGCTGACACTGTAAAGATTGTTGTCAGTGAGAACAACATTTCCCTGGTCTGCTGGGAAATCAGCCCTCATAACCTTGGAACATTCAGCGGGTGAAGGTGAACAATACTAATCCTATATGCAATCCACGACTTGTTCACATTAAACAAAGAAACCTTTGCCTCCTCACAATATTGATGCTCATGCTTATACACTATTTTGAGGGGCAGTATAGAAATACTTGATAGGTAAATACAAATTGTGGTATTGCCCCATTCCGAGTATCTCACCACAATATTAGATTCTGTCAGTTCAGTTAAACAAATATTTCCTCCTGAGTATAAATCCCTTAATGACTATTATTTTGGTATTAACACAGAGAACAAATGTTTATTCTAAATTGAAACTGAAATGTGACCGTGACATTTGCAAGTTAAAAGTCAGAGACCTTAAATTATAAAAACAGGGACATACTGCAAATTAACCTATAGCAAATTAGAAATGCACAAACTGTAAGGGATTGTCTACACTGAAAGTTTTAGCTTATGTTTATCCATGTTACGTGATCCAGAACAACTGTTGTGCAAGCAGTGTGTCCACTCCGCTTTGTTCTCTTGGGTTAAGCTCTTTCTCGTTAGGATCATTGTGTCCACACAGTGCTACATATAAGGACACAGCTTTTTGGATAAAAACCCTAAGATGCATTGTTCTGCTGCTAGACTGTATGCATTCTGGGATTTATCTTGCTGTACATTGTGGGATATCTGCCATAAGACACTGGAATTTTGGGACTTGCGGTCAAACTAAAAACTTCCCATGAGTCCTCTCCTTTCATCCCATTATTCATCTATTTGTGAGCTGGTGCCAGCCAGTCAACATGGAGAAATTACTGCTGAGAGTTGTGAACTGATTGTCATTAATATGAACAGGCAGATGCACCTGTATCTCAGATGTCTGATGACTTGAGAGGCAGGGTGATACAAGCACCCGGGAAGAAGGAGAATGAAATTGAGCAGTCACTTTTTTATAAACTTTTCCTGGAGCAGCTTCTTTCAGTGAGCAGCCACTTCTGGACTCGAGCACTAACTAGCCCTGACTGGTGGAACAGATTAGTGGTACAGACCTAGGGTGAGTGGCAGTGGTGGTCTAGAAATCTGTGTGCAGTTCACCTTGGAGCCACAGCACCATAACACAACATGAAAGCTCCCCGCAGTGGAGCAGAAGTGAGTGACCATCACTATTGGGAAGATTGCCATCCCTGACTACTACGGGTCAGTAGCTAACCAGTTTGGTCTTGGTAGTCCTCTGTCAGGCTGCTGTCATGAGATGTGCCCTGCTATCAAAAAGGTACTCTCCCTCGATGTCATTAAGCTTGGTAATGCACAGTTGGCCATTGACAGATTTGCATGGTTAGGTTTCCCGAATTGTACTGACGCCATTGATGAGACACACATGCCTATTCTTTGTCTCCTACACATGCCTGAAAGTTCATCAGCAAGAAGGGATATTTGTCCATGGTGTTGCAAGGTCTGCCTGATCACCGTGGTAGGCTCAAAATTAACATGGGGTAGTCTGGAAAGGTCCATGATGCCTGGATCTTTTGAAATTCTGGCCTGTTTTCTGCAATGAAGATTGGAACTTTCTCTCCCAGGACCACTGTTGTTGTGATTCTCCCCGTGATTCATATTCTGGGAGGCCCACCTTATCCTCTGGCTTATAAAGCCTTTTACTGGCCCCTCAGGGTAACTCTATCCTGAGTAGCTGCTGAGTGACAGCGTAATGGACATTTGAAAGGCTGTAGTGTAGATGGAGGTGGTTGATGTCATGGCTGGCAGCTGCTAAGCAATATCTGTGCATTGTGTTTTGTGCTATCTCTGTGAAAGCAAAGAAGAGAGCCTTGATGAAGGGTAGATGGAGGAAGTGGGCAGATTTGAAGCACATAATGAACAGCCAGGGGGGTGGCCTCTAACAAATGCTGCAAGGGGTCAGAGCCCAGGGTTAGAGATGTGCTGTGCTCTTACTTTGAGGCTAGGGTGTTGTGGTGAATGGAGTGTGGAAGGAGGAGGAGGGGGGCTGCATGTCTGTGCATGGGTGTTGTAAGGATTCCTGGTGCTTTTTATAAGGATTTTTTCATGCGTTGTGCAAGGATTTAATGAGTTTTTTAAACAGTTTCATGACACTTCCAGGGATTTATTTATAATAAATAATAAGCCACATCACAAGTTGCAAATAAGAAACCTTCGTTGAGCATAACACACTGCAAAATTGAAACCTAGTGCAAATTTTTAAAAAACTAAGTGCTGCAATGGAGCCTATAGTATTTAAGTAGAAATGGAAGTTTAAGAATTGTTTCCACTGTTGTTCTGATTACCTTTCCCAGACTGGAAGACCTCTGTGGAGCTCAAAACCTTGTTACTTTCACCAACAGAAGTTGTTTCAGTAAAAGATGATAACTCACCCACCCTATCTCTGTCATATTTCAGAGTGGCACTTCGACATAGTCTTCCTGAAATAAATCAGAGGTTTCAGGCAATGTAATTGAACAACTCTGGGAAATAAGATAAAATTAATGAATATTGTGGAATGTTACCATTGTTTAATCCTCGTTAACTTTTTAATAATAATAATAAATTCTTTTAGGCAAGATCCAGTATTATCCTACGCAGCACACATTAAAGCATGGTCCTCAGATATTTAATTTTTGAAATCCTCCAAGAAAAAATTAATTGCTGGACTGGCAGGTTCTCATTCCTCTCACTTTTAATCTAGTTTAATCTTTAAACCTCCATTTTGGTTCCCTAAAACTCCAACAGATTACCTTTTGTATTTGGCCCTGGTAATCTGTTAAATATCCTTTGACAAGGAATATTCTTATAACTTGCTGAATCCTGTGTGGTTTAACATGAAACAAGTATCAGGCTTCCCAGGATAAAGACAAGCAACGCTTATACATTTGAGGCCTAGCAAAAGAGATGCCCTGATCAGACATTTTGAGAGAACAGAATTTTGGTTAGGAAGTGAATGTAGCATTCTTGGGTTTCTAAGCATTTTAGAGGAGGCAGGAATATGAAGAATTTCAAGAGCTTTTGTTAAACTTTGGCAGGTTGTAGGCCAAAGTACTCATTTTATGCATAAGTTTCTCCAGCTTCTACATAATTTTTAGCTTTTGGGCAATAAGCTACAAGTAAAGACAGTGTAATGGCCCAAATTCTACATAATTTTTAGCTTTGTAAGCAGCTAAGTAACTAAATAGCAAGTGACCAAGTGATGGCAACATACATAACACAGCGTGCTTCCAGCCATTCCAAACCCCATTTGCCTTCGCAACACTTCCTAGCACTGCTCCACGAATATATTTCAGAAAGTTGAAAACATTGATTCATATTTCTTGGTATTTCTGAAGAAGGTAAATGGGTTTGGGGGGAGCAGTAAGGGCAGAGAGAGGGCGGTTGTTGTTTTATGTTTTTTTCAAATGATTGAAATCGCAGTGTGCGTGGATGTCCTGTACATTGCATAGGACATTTAAAATGTGCTAATTTTGAAAACACCAGAGCTCACAGATTGCCTTGCCGTTATTAGTACATATAGCAGGCTGATTTTTATTGTTGACAGGGCCAGCTTTAGGCCGATTTGCCTGATTCCCCAGAATTGGGCCCCGCACCTAAGAGGGCCCCACGCCTTAGGCGCCTTTTTAATTTTTTTAACCTTTTTACTTACCCAGCGGCGATCTGGGGCTTCGGCGGCATTTCAGCAGCGGTGGGTTCCACTCCGGGGGTCTTCAATGGCATTTTTGTGGCAGGGAGTCTGCTCGGGGGGTCTTCAGTAGCATTTCAGTGGCAGGGGGTCCTTCGGTGGCACGGCAGACCCAGAGCAGACCCCCCCCGTCACCAAAGTGCCGCCGAAGCCCTGGACTGCCACCAGGTATTCGAATCAGGCCCCGCAATTAATAAAGCCGGCCCTGATTGTTGGTATTCTCCTTTTAAACACAATGAAGTCTGTGGGGGTATTTGGTAAATCAAACGTAAATTTGTGAAGAATGAATAATCTCAAGGTGGCTGGAAGGCTCAAAGGTTTGGGGGAAGGGAGACTTTCACAGCGAGGTCAATGGTTTGAATCTGTCTTGGATCATTATGGTGGATGTCTGTATTTCACAAGGTATTTCCATCAGGTTTCCGATGGGGAAGATAAGGTGTTAGTGCAGTGATGAGCTGCCAAAATCTTAACAACTGATTCCCTATAAAAAGTTCTGATTTAAGGGATGTGCCACAGTATGTATTTTTTTGCACCAATAGGGTTACCATACGTCTGTATTTTCCTGGGACTGGACAACGATTTAAGAACCAAAAAGCCTGACATGTCCGGGAAAATACAGCTGTATGTTAACCCCACCTAAAGTTCTTTTTTAAAAAGATGGGCCTGAACTAGAAATGAGCTCTGTTTCACATGTGTGGGTCCCCACCACTCCCTGGGGTGTGCTAGGGTGACCAGATGTCCCAATTTTATAGGGACAGTCCTGATTTTTGGGTCTTTTTCTTATATAGGCTCCTATTACCCCCCACCCTCATCCCGATTTTTCACACTTGCTGTCTAGTCACCCTAGGGTGTGCACATGTGTGGGTCCCAGCTGCTCCCTGCCCCCCTCATTGAAGCAGGTGTGCAGGGTTACTGCCCTGGGAACTGCAGGGCACCAATAGACGTGGGGCTGGCTGCAGACAGGGGCATGGGGCAGGGCTAGCTGGAGGCAGGACGGGGTGTGGAACTGGCTGGAGACAGGAGGGTGCGAGGTTGGCTGGAGGCAAGGAAGTGTGGGGTTGGCTGAAGATGAGGGGTGTGGGGCTGGCTGGAGGCAGGGCAGGGGGTGACTGGAGGTAGGGGCTGGCTTCAGGCAGGGCCACAGGGGGGTGCACCAGGGTTGGCTGGAGACAGGGCAGGGGGTGCAGCAGGGGCTGGCTGCGGGCAGAGTGGCGGGTACTCATAGGAAGAGTGGCTCGGAGCAGCCCAAGCAGCAGGACTCAGCCCAGGCCCAGCAGAGCAGCCAGGGACCCACCAGGCAGCAGCGGGAGCCCCAGGGCCAGGGGTCAGGGAAGCAGCAGCAGCAACAGGGCTCATGCGCAGGGCCAAGCGGTGCCCCACGTGGCTCCCGCAGCGCAGCGCTCCCGGCGGTCAGAGGATGAATTACATCACTTCCCTGCCAGAGCCCATCAAAGCCGCAGTGCCCCCTCACAGGGAAGCGGGTTAACAACCAGTTCTAAAACTGTTTCAGAATTTAACAACGATTCGTGTGAACCAGCTCCAGCTCACCACTGTGTTAGTGAGTCAAGAAGGCTAGCGTGGAGTTTCTGGGAACCCCTGAAGGAGAAATGGAAGCAGGTGTGCCTGCTCTGTGTTAGTCTGCCGCAAGAGGGTGCTCTATGACAATCCCATGGCAATCCTGTGGTTCAGGGGAATGGAAGCACAAAACTTAAGAATCTGTTTTGTGAGAAATACATGCGAATTACAGTAATGCCTGTCTGCCTGACAATGCCACTGTGACATACGTAAGTTTTATTGTGTCCATTTTTCCAAGAAGGGAACTGAGGTAGAGAAAGGTGAAGTAACCTTTCCAAGGTGAAGGTGGAGTCAGGGGTGCAGGTGGGAATTGGATCCAGATATCCTGGTCTCCAGTACCCTATTTTAACTACTGTCCAGTATTCCCTCTCTTCTTAACTACACTATAAGCCAGGTAAGGACTCTGTTCTAGCGTTTAAAAATTGTCTATTAGTGACATCATTGAATGGAACAAACTTCACTCATCATCTTGTTAATATTGTTGGCTTTATCCATAGTTAACCTTATAAATCTCTCCAATGACACACTAATTGTCTGCAGGTGAAAGCAGGTGGTTTTGTTTTGTTTAACTAAAGATCTCAGAGAAAATAAGCTGCACGTGAGGAGAAATTGCCCATCTCTTCCCTAACCAATACAATACTGTCAGCTTCCACCTAACAGACTGCAGAAATGTCACAACTAATACAAACTCTGTGTGTCATGAATATTCATAATCCGCAAGAAGTTGAAAGAACTAAATAGTGTTAGAAAACAAAAATCAAAACTAACAGCAAGACCTCCAATATCCAATAAGTGTTGTGAAAGAATCAGGTACCTTTGTGAGGCTCTGTCCCTAGAGCCTTCCTGGGGGCCTGCTGTCTGGAAATCACATCAGGTGTAACCACAGCATTCCGCATGGAACACTCTTGTGGGTGGGATTGGGAGGCTGAGATTCTGATGTAGAAGCTGGACTCTGGTTTCCTTTTGGTGAAATGAGGTGCAGGCTTCAGCTTGGGCGAATCAACTGGTTCTGAGTGCTCAATCGGGGATTCTTTTGTGTGAAAGAAGTCCGTTAAATGTGTAGCAACCAGGATACTGATCTAATCAATATGTTTCTCTTTCCTGCTAAGGTACAGTACGTTTAAGAAGTGTTACAGTCAAATCATGTCTTTCTGGACCATATGTTTTAGTTAAACACAAATTGTTGGCCTCAGTACAGGAGTAGCTGGGTGAAATTTAATGGCCTGTGAAATACAGTAGGTCAGACTGGATGATGTAATGGTCCCATCTGGCCATTTCTATGAATGTTTGAGCATTAGAAAGGAAACGTGTCCCCAGGGTAATTATATCAAATAAGTGGTGGTGGTGGTGGTGCTGGAATATGAAGACAGTCTAGTCTGTCAGAACTATGTAGGGTATGTCTACACTGCGTTGTAAACCCAGGGTTTGTGAGACCCAGACTTGTGGAGACTGTTTCCAAGTCCTTGCTTAAGCATACACACTGCATTGTAAACCTGGGCTTACAATTGCTGGGCCTATGTCTCACAGCCATGCTAACGCGTCCATACTACACTTCTGACTCAGATCTGCAGCTTGAGCTATGTCCACAGTGCAAATTGACAGGCCTTGAACCTGAGTCCAGCAGGACTCGGGCTCTGATGCATGCCCCTAGCAGGGTTCTAGGACATGGATCCTGAGCAATTGCTGACCCGAGTCAGACTGATTTGTGTGTGGAAAGAAAGGGGGATTGGGCTCAAACCAGAGTCAGAACCCAGGGTTAGTGCGCACTGTAAATATACCCCTTGTGTTCTTGGCTGGTATGTTTGTTAGCCCTACAAATGTTTTCTTCCCATGACAGGAATCACTTCAAACCCGCATGACCCTAAAGTTCTTCATCATCTCTTGACACCCTTAAGGATTCATCAGTTTCTGCCACCTCATCTCTTATGCCATATGAATGGAGACAAATCTCAGTTAACTTCTTATCCTGTTAGCAGAGGTGTCTCAACTACTCTTATATTAGGCTGCCTCCCTGCATTACCTCATGCCGAAATGTCTCGCCTAACTTTATGCTTGTTATTGCTACCAGATGTGCTTGAGTGTGATCAAAAGAAATGGGAATAGTGGGCTTATCTGTTGCAGAGGACAAACATAGATGATTATGGGCTTATCTAATATAGCTGCCACTAGTTTATCTGTGTCTCTTCACAGCATGCAGTATTACAGTTTGTCTTCCCTCTCCTATGAACAATCTTTGTACTACTTATGCCTGTACTGTAACTGTGTGGAATGTACAGGTAGGTCATTTTTTGCTGGGGCTCATATAGTCATAAGCAATAATGAATGCATTAGGAAAGCAAGGGAGACACCAGCCATGTAAAGGGGGTTGGATATTGGATAGGCAAAGCACTTACTTGCAGAGTTCTGTGGATCAGCCTTCTCTATGTTGCGTTAAATACTGTGTTGAAATATATGCTGCTGTTTTGCTATAAGAAATGTATGTTGCATTCCTTGCTGTACTTTCAAATCATTTCAGCCTTTCCATATAACTAATAAATGTTGCTTCGTTTGTTACTGTTATCGAAATTGCTTTCTAAATTGGATTTAAGGCATCCTCCCTCTTCTGGGGGGGTCCATACCAAATTCTGTACTGTACTTCATCTCCTTGTCAGATGAACAACCCCCTTTGTGCTTAAAATACTAAAATAAAATGATTAGTGTTTCTTTTCCTGTATTAGAATTAATGATTATATTGCAATGACTAAAGAGGGAAAGCAATTCGTAGAATCAATAATTACTGGTGATCAGCCTGCCTCTGACATCACTTCTTAGAAAAAAATTGCACTGTCTTTTGCTGCAACAAAATTGCTTATTTAACAGTCCCTTTCTGTGTTTGACTGTTGCTGTACTTTCAGTAAGGAAAAGCAAACATAAGTTAATTTGTGCTGAACTATCAAAAATAATAATAATGAAAACTGGCCCTGCATTCGGTGGGAAAGTTGTATAAGGGAGGAAAATAGAATTGGGTGAGTAGTTTGCTAATGTACCTGCTTTTAAATGTGGATCATTGATTAATGGCATTAGTATGGTAAGGAAATTTAAAATTCATTTAAAGATGTATTTGCTGGAAAGCCAGCAACAGTAAGTCCATGGGTGAGCAAAACACTTAGTGAAAGAGAGTTTTATGCTACAAAATCATAATAGAATTAGAAGTTCAAAAAAACAAATGAGCTTTGAGGATAAGGTAACTGTCCCTTTATCTTCCCCTTATAAAAATAGAAGTTTATTTGGCCCTTAAATGGGCCAATAAAATCAGATCGGCACCCTACAGTGTGTGCTGAATAGGTAATCAGAAGTCTTAAGCTTCAGAGAAAGAAGGAGGGAAGCTTTAAGAGATGAAGATATTCTAAAGTAATGTAGCTTATCAAGTCACTCTATAAAGTATTAAATATGTAGAGTTGTACTGAATAAAGACATAATTCAGGAGAAATAAAAGATGTTTTTTTTGTTTTAAGACAAAACTATAAATTTTTTGTGATCCAACAAATGCATCTAGAGTTACAGCTGAGAGGCAGATTCAGAGTAGTGAGTAACTGTCCTGGGATGCTCCAGGCAGGCAAGATCCTGCTGTTGATTTTTAGGCCTCTTTTGGCATAGATGCTGTCACATACCCAATCTGCCTACAATCACTAAACAACTTCCCTGTTCATAATACTCTTGCCCATAGAAGTGGGGGTGAGCCAGTCAGAATATAGACACAATTTAACTCTACTTTTTAAAAAGGCAAGAGAGAGAAAATTTGGCTGAAGAGATGGGGTCTACAGGGCCTAATCTCAGAGGTGCTCAGCACCCACAGATTTCAGCCGAGTTCTCAAGTACTTCTGAAAATCAAGCCCTGCATAGCCTCTATGTGAAATAACAGAGACAAGGGAGTCTGATTGAAATTCTAAGGCACAGGACTTTCAAGATCAGGAACTTAAATGTTACTCCACTATGAAGGGGGAAAACAGTATATTTTTAAAATTTGATTCTGTTGGTTTAGTATTTGACAGCTTGGTAACGTAAAGCCAGTTTTCTCGCAAGCATTCATTCTGATCAAAAATAAGAACTGATACCCTAAGTCAGACAGTTGTCTTTGATACCACATAAATCTATGGAAAATGTTTTTCTGTAGATCTTTGGGCATATATAATAATTTTTGCTGAAACCCTTTCAGAATCAAAATTTGTACATCAATGTAGCACTTAAAGTGTTTGCTTGACTAGGTTCTAGCCCTGGACTGATTGCCGTGGCATCAGGAAGTCTGATGATGGTAAATCTGTGTTGGGATGACACTGGGAAAACATATGTTGCGTACAGCCCAGTTCAACATTATTCATTTAGCAGTAGTAATCTCAGCAAGAATCACATCTGTGAAGTTGTTTTAAGGTCTATGTCATCTGTAGGCTGAAGCCATAAAAGGACTACATAATGATGCGTATTTGACCAGGTCTGATATTTTAGCCAGTAAAGGGCAGTAGCAGTGCATTCACATTGGGGGATGACAGCACATTGCTACAGGGATTGTATGTCTATGGTTGTTTTCATTTTGTTGGGCCATCTCCAGAGCAGAGAGAAGATCGAAAGGGATGGTGAGGACCTAATAGTTTTCAGATTTCAACAGCACACTTCTTGCTTCCCTTACCAGGAGAACACGTAAAAGAACAAGGCATTTAGCACAAATGTATTCGCTTAAATGTTCTCTACAGCACACGATCCATGAGAATGTATTAAGGATCTGAGTCTACAAGGTGCTCAGTCGGCAGAAGGTGAGGGCACTCATCATCTCACAGGATCATGCCCTAACTTGGTAGATTTTCTTATAGAGTTGACAGATCTTAAGCTGTAAAATGATCCTGATACTGTCATAATTTCAGATAGAGCCTTTATTTTTTCCCTGCTTTTTGATATGCTTCCATTTTGCCTGCAACACAGTTTGTTTTATTTGTTTCTTCAGTAGGTCATTTGTATAGCAGACTTTCTGTTTTTATTTTCTGCTGGTACATAGTTTAACAAAAGTGCATTTTAGGCAATCTGTTAATTCCTGTGTCATAATACCCATAGGAATAAATGCTGGTTGTACTGTGGTTGCCTTTGTATCTTTTCCTTTTTACTGCTGTGGAGACTTTTTGTAAACTTTTTCTTTAAAGTCGGTGCTTTATTTATTCCTTCCTCTTTTCTCTCTAAAAGCAGCTGCTATTATTTGCTGTTGGTATCCACTTTTGCTCACATCCCTTTACAATGGTTAAGCTCTTAAAAGGATTCTTTAATGGCACTTATATTTTTGCATGTGGGTCTCCTGGAAGAAAATCAAATGCTCACAGCTGAGTAGCTATTCATGGTGTTATCTGTGATGCCTTGTCAATGACCTGGTATTGGAGAATCCTTTTTATGATAAACAGGCTTTAATGATTCTGAATGTTAGCATTTGTGGTAGAAATGAATGTTTCGGTGTAGTACTTTGGAAAGCAATATATCTTCATGTAGAAGACCTGGCTTCTTTTATATGTAATTCATTTCCCTTGCATCTTGCTAGGTAAAATGTGTGGCTACTAGGCAAGGGTGATGATTAGGGGTGGCTGAAATATTTTTGTCTCATCTGCCTGGTTTCAGAGATCACCAGCTTCCATTGGACATGGGGAATGGTCCAGCGCTATGAGAGCTTAGTTCAGTGTGGGGCATGGGGGAGCGTGCAGAGGATGGCACTGTTGCTGCCTAAGCTATGGCTATTCAGATAAAGGCAGGACATGGTATCCTGAGATGTCATTTGGCACCTTTCATGAGCACCAAATTCACTAAAGCACTCTTCTGATGTTAAATATTGGTAATGGGTTTTGTTTTACACTTTTAAGCAACCAAACGGCTTTATAAACAAGTCTTTGTAAAAAGGAATGCACTTTGATAACCTCCCCTGCCCCTGCTAATCCATCTTCCCATTCAAAAAGCCACTTTTTATTCCTAAACTCTTGCCAAAGGAAATGGGCCCCTTGTTCCTTAAATGTGACTTACCACAACCATCTGAAAAGAATTATACCTCCCTTAGACCCAGGCTTCCTGCACCAGTAACTTGTTGAAGGTCTGATGTCTCATGACCCTGTAGGGTGTGAAACTGGAGATTTATGCCTGTGACAAGGGGGGATTACTGGGTTTCCAAAAGGATACACAGCATGTGCCAATTGGCTCCCCTTAATTGTAGGATGGTGGCTGTTGTTGGGGTATCTGGCTTTCCCCTGAAGATACTGGTTAAAAGATATATATGAGTAAAAAATCTCTGTCTCGTGGTCATTAGCTACCTCTGCTGAAATGAAACTCTATAGCCAGAGTGTAGTATTCATTAGTATGAATGAATACTAATATCTAATCAATATACTCCTTTATTTTGTTACTTTCTCAGAGCAGCCACGTTCATTCATTGCCATCTGGATGCTACTAACATAGATTAGGAACATAAAGAGCTCACTCCTATGAGGTGCTGAGCCAACCCGACTCCCATCAACTCTGGTAGGAGATGAAAGAGCTCAGCAGCTCACAAGTGGGCGTGGGACTGGTGCTGAAATTTTGTTTTTACTTAGAATGAACTTCGTAACTGTGAGCCAAGGAAATACAAGGGGCATAAGATATACCGGATTTATTGCCCAGCTCCGTTCCCGTGGTTAAAAGTCTCATAACTGTTTTGTCATTGGTTAGTTTTGCCAACGTAAAAATAATTTAATAAAACCTTTGCCTTTTAGAGGATTTATTTCATATGTATGATATAATGTTGGGAAATAGAAATACAGCTGCCAAGTATGTAGTGTAGCTCAAAGATCAAGGGCTTGCCTATCTTGAGACCTCCTCCTCTCTCCAGGATAGTCCCCAGACGCTGAGATTAGCTGGGATGTTTGAGTTGACAATCTCTGCATTAAACATTGGGGGCTAAAGGCAGGTGGGCTCAGAGCAGGGGGCTTTCCACTCTGGAACTTGTTACTTTCCTTGGGCTGACACTGAACACTTCTCAACCAGAACTGCAATTTTCCTTTTCCCCGCTGACCTCTCCCTTTAATTATATAACACTGCTTCTTGGTGGTTTCAGATTGTAACACTTCTGTCTTTTGTTTGTTAGTTTGTTCACAGTTTTCTAGAGGAGTTTATGCCATCTTTGGATTCTATGACCAGATGTCCATGAACACACTGACATCATTTTGTGGAGCTCTGCACACGTCCTTTGTCACACCCAGCTTCCCAACAGATGCAGATGTGCAGTTTGTCATTCAGATGCGGCCAGCATTAAAAGGAGCCATCCTGAGCCTTCTGACTCATTACAAATGGGAAAAGTTTGTATACCTCTACGATACAGAAAGAGGTAAGAACATCCTTTTAGGACGCTTTCTATTATCTAACTTGCTGGAAGTATTAATGTAACCAATGTCAAGCAATGCATCCATGGTTGCTTTTGAACACAAGTCATTCTTTCTGATTGATGGTCCTAGAAAACAAAAGGTTCAAATATGTTTGCCCGGAGGAATAACTTAATGCTGTAAGCATTAGTTTTGGAACACCTGCGTTCCCTGGCACCAAAGGTTAAAATTCTGGTAGGGTGACTCTTTCCAATGTAGAGAAGATAAACACCATGCAGTTTATTGTTACACAAGACTTATTTTGCACTGGCATTGAAGATCCCATTGTGCTTTTCATAACTATGTGTTTGTGCTTTGGACAAAAGTAATGCCTGTTTTCGCGCTTGGCTGCCACACTGCACCCCAGAGTGGGCTGCACTTCAGTGCTATGGTAAGCATATAATTTATGAAATGTTTGAGGTCTCTGGGATGAAAAGTACATAGCATAGAGTATCAGCGAGAGACTGGATATGTATATGGATAACCAGAATGTCTGGAGTTACGATAGCTAATACTAAAAATAAAATGGAAGGGATATTAAACCTCATGCTTAAGGTATTAAATCAGCCTTTAACTTTTATGAATTAGGATGAGATTTTTCAGGGTTGAGTGGGAGCAGATTATCCCAGATCTATCTGTTGTAGGAGTTTCTCTGAAATATCTGATGCTGGCCATTGACAAGATACTGAATTAAATGAGCCACAAGTCTGATTCAGTATGGGAATTTCTGTGTAACATTTTATTGTAATGAACTAGTAATGTGTATGTGTACTTGTCATGGTATAATTCCCCACCCTGAACCTTAGTGTCCAAAAGATGGGGTACCAGCATGAATTCCTCTAAGCTTAATTACCAGCTTAGAACCTGTAGTGCTGCCACCAACCAGGAATTCCAGTGTCTGGTACACTCTGGTCCCCCCAAAACCTTTGCCTGGGGACCCCCAAGACGCAGACCCTCTGGATCTTAACACAAGGAAAGTAAACCCTTTCCCCCACCGTTGCCTCTCCCAGGCTTCCCCTCCCTGGCTTACCCTGGAAAATCACTCTGATTCAAACTCCTTGAATCTAAAAACAGAGAGGAAAATTCACCTCCCCCTTCCTTCTCTCTCCCCCTCCCAGACCCTCCCTGAGAGAGAAAGTAATCCTAACACAGAGAGAATTACCTTTCTCTCCCCTTCCTCCTTTCTCTCCCACTCAATCCTGGTGGATCTCAGACCAGTCCCCCTGGGGTCCTCACAAGATGAAAAGCAATCTAGGTTCTAAACAAGAAAAGCTTTTAATTAAAGAGAGAAAACAGTAAAAATTAATCTTTGTAAATTAAGATGGAATTAGTACAGGGTTTTTCATGCTATAGACACTGGGACACCCTCCAGCCCTAAGTATACAAGTACAAATTAAGATCCTTTCAGCAAAATACAAATTTGAACTCCTTCCAGCCAAATGCACAATTAAACTCCTTCCAGCCAAATGCACATTTGCAAATAAAGAAAACAAACATAAGCCTAACTCGTCTTATCTACCTAGTACTCACTGTTCTGAACTTATAAGAGCCTGTATCGGAGAGATTGGATAGAAACCTGGTTGCACTTCTGGTCACTCTCAGAACCCAAAGAGAACAACCACCAAATTCTAACAGCACACACAAAGCCTTCCCTTCCTCAAGATTTAAAAGTATCCTGTCCCCTGATTGGTCCTCTGGTCAGGTGACAGTCAGGCTTCCTGAACTTGTTAACCCTTTACAGTCAAAAGAGATATAAAGTACTTCTGTTCTATTAACTCCTACTATCTGTTTATGACAGTACTACTGTCCTCCTTTGCATAGATTCAAAACAGGTAACTGTGGGCCCTATGCCCTACATGTCTCATGAAGATTCTCCTTTAGTTTAAATAGTAGGGGATGTCACTTTTGGAGCAAAAGGATCCGGGTTACATCATTGCCATGAAGCTCTGAGGGGCTTGGTGTACAGCAGAGTGACAAAGTCCCAAGAGGCCACATTTGACCTGTTATTACTAAATGGATTTTTGCAAAGTTTTCATGATGTTTGGTGCAGCTAAAGGTTGGGCAGACATTTTGTATAGACTAACATTTTAAAAACGTGGGACTGGTCGTGCAGAGAGACATAAGAGTGCTGATAGATTTTGGGAAGCATAGATCATGGTAAAGTTGAAATGTACTACTAATCTGTGAGATCAAGTAGAAATACACGGAGAATTTAAGAATTCTCTGCAGTTGAGAATGCTGGTAGTTTTGAACCTTTTGAGACCCACTGCACAAACTTCTATGTCTCTGATTTAATTCAGTATTTGAAATTACCGTTTGTATTTTTACTTGAACTCTAAGGTGACCATAATGTCTTTTATTTAGGAACCAAATGAACAATATCAACAAATGATCATTACAAAATGGTATTTAATATTTTCTAGAGTAAAGTGACCTGAAAGAATTAAGATGAACATATTTTACTCAGAAAAAGAAACTCATTATTGCTCCAAGTTCATGATTAGCTATGATTGAAAGTCAAAAGGTTGGGGGGTTCGATTTAGTTTGGAAAAGCATTCACATGTGTGGCGCCGTCTCTAAAACTTTTCTAAACTCTAGGGCTATTGCTATACTGGGAAAAGAGTATAATTTAACATGTTAGTTAATGTGCAAAATTCTAGTGAATACAAGGCAAATTGTTGTTTTAACATGAGTTGGTTGGTCATGGTAAACTGTAGGGGAGGTTCTGAGGTTTACCTTGACCATCAAACACACATTAAAACTACAACTTACCCTGTCTTTGCAGAGATTTTAAACATGTTAAAAACACACCTTTTTCCTAGTGAAAATGAGGCCTAAGAGTTGGGTCTAGCTCTGTTATGCTCTCTCCCCCTACAGTTGTTATGTTGGACCCAGCTCTCTGCTTCTTTATTCATATCATCTTAATAGAACCTTACGGTTGTTTTTGACGATCCCATTATAAGCCCAGCAGTGCCAGCTAGCGTGGATTTCATATTTCATGTACCTTGGTGGTACGCACATGAAACCATGTGGGAAATTTGAATTCAAGGGTTGCAAAGGGCCAGTGAAGAGCCTATGGGAGTTACTGGCATATCGGGGGTGCTCTTCCAAGATGAAAGAAGAATCTGTGTCTTTAGTTAGCTTGTATGGATGGAAAAGATGTCAGTACTTATTGGAGGATTGCAGGAATGGCAGAGTAGGCAAAGAGAAATCCTTCTCTCACTGAATCTGAGCCTGGGGAAAGGTTTTGGTTGGTTCTGATGTGTGGCAAGACCAAAGGCTGGGATTGTTCCTTCTTTGCATTCCATGACATATGTCCTCAGCCACCCTCATTAAACAAATTATTAACTTTATGTTAAAACAGGAACCAAAACACTTTGATCCTGTGTGTTTAGTCTAGTGAAAACAACTTTGGTGTTTGTGTCATTGTTATTGACGTTAAAATTACTGTATTTTTTTTAAAAACCATGAGAGTAAATTAGAAGCAGGGCATTACCCAATGAGAAGTTGACATTAAATCCCGTCGTCTGATGAGCAGTAATCCTAGCTGACAGCACCTGAAATATTTGGCCGTTTCAGAAGCCTGTCTAATCTATTGTGATGGGTCTTCAAATAAGAGAGCATCTCAAGAGCCCGAACAATAATAATAGTGAATGGCTGCCTGCACTGGAGACTGAATAAAAGACTTACATATGCCTGTGCTGAGATTCCATTGAAAATGAAAACACTGGAGCTGTCATACTTTTTCATAATTTATACCATAGCTAGTCAACTGCTTTAGGACATAAATACTATAGAGAGAAAATGTTGAGCAATTTGCTGTCAGTTCGTGAAATAAATTATCATTTAAATACCTCCTCTCTATAAAGGTTATTATCTTACTGGCTTGTTCTTAGAATTGGACTATCTGCGAGAAATCACAATACATTAAGCTACTCCTTCATATGTTTAACATTAGTTGCTGAGCAAATTGTTCGTGCAGGTAGTTTTACTGTGTTCTGCTGAAGCAAGACACTGCTAGCTATTAAGCTCTGCATTTACTATTAATAAATACTGTAGCATATTACAGATGTCAGACAAAACTGAAGAAACCTACCTGTGGTTTTATGTCATTTGCTGAACTACTTCAAGCTAAGCCTGTAAGAGTCAGCTTTCCTATGAAACTGTTTTCCTTAAACAGTGATATTTTTTTCCTCTTCACCACACAGTATAATTATATGGTTACCCTTTGACATCAATAGACGTGACATCATGATTTCATGTCTCTTGTGATGCAGAGAACAAAGATGCATCCCAAACAGAATAAAGTTGAGAAATACAATAAAACAGACAGACAATAATGCTTCTAATTCTGCAAATAATTGTATGTGCATTTCATAGCATTTAGACACCTAATTACCTGGTTTATTTTCTAAGAAGACTAAGTGCTATAAATTGCACCCACAAATATTTACATAATAGGTGCAAAATCTGATGTCATTTCTCAAAAGTGGGAGCTATGCTGCGAAATCAGATAACAAAATCTAAGAAAATACAAGGCGCCTGAAATCCTGCAGCAGAAATGAAAGCATTAAAATCTGTCTCAGGATTGATATTGTTAGTGGTTTGACTTATACTGCAGTAAAACCCTTAAATATGAGTGACATTTAAACTCACATGGTCTTCTCCAAGTAACAGATGAAAAAAAATATGCTTTATGGGAAGTCATGGTACATTAGGAAAAATCTGTTAAGGAAAAAAAAGACAATCAGCAATGGATAGTAAAGGAAATGTATCAGAATATTCATTCTATGCCACGTACCTAATTTCCTTCAAATGGGAAAAGGCAGGGTTAATTTCTGTTTGGATTAACTCAAATCAATGAATCGACACTGTCAGTTGCTGTCCTGCTTTTATATTGCACACAAAATATCTGATTAATTAGCTGGTGCTAAATGCCTCAGTAGGCTTCTCTGCAGTAGAACTAAGGCTAATTAAGATCATGTCAGGATGAAATGATGACAGGGTTACAGGCAGAAAGCCATTCTGAACTCGGATAGCATGCACTGAGAAAGCCACCTTTATATATTTCATGCTGAGGATTATTTTTCATTCTAAGCATCATGTTTGTTTCCAGTCTTAGGGCCTGCTTCTCCTCTCAGTTAGGCTGGCCTAAATAAATAGTTATTCCATTGAAGTCAGTTAGGCTTACACTGATGTAAAACTAACGTAAGTGAAAGAAGATTCAGGCCTTTGCATTTTAGATTCTCCTTAATTTCATGTGAGAGCTACGTGTCTCTTTTGTTTAATTATACAGCTAGTGTTGTGGATTGTATTACTGAAGCTTTGGTTTAATCTGAATTTTTAATATGCTTCTAAACTAATGTTTCATTTTATGTTTTGTGTCAGAATCACTTTTTCATACAGTTGGTTTGCTCTCTAAAAGCCTCCAAATGACACTTGCATTTTTGACCTAAGATCTCACCAGATTTGACACTTAACTATGTAAAAGTATATTTTTAACACATAGATGGTGCACTCAAAAATTACCATAACCTTTTTTGGCACAAACGTATTTATTTATATCATGCAGCTCACTGAGAAGCAAGTCATACGGAATAATCTGTGTACATGTGGGTGTATCCCTTGCTCCCTTCTTTGGAGGACACTGGTCAGCTTCAAATGTAAGCTCTTTGGGGCAGGGATGCAGTCTTCCTTTGTTTGTATAGTGCCTTGTAGCACAATGGGGCTGCAACCTTGATTGAGGTGCTGGAATGTTAATAAAATATCTGGTCAGACTCAGTGGATTTGCACCCATTTAGACAGAATCTGAATTTCACCCATTTGCTGTTTAAGGTCCAGTTTCTGAAGTTAGTAATTTAATTAAGTATCTGTGGATGGAATGTCTTGGTAAATAAGCTACTCAATAGCTGTTGTCTCATGCATTTTTAAAAGGTTGGTAGTGGATTTGATCATGGCTGGATAAAGGCACAGGCATTATAGTCCTGTGCCTAGGGCCACAGCTCCTGGAATCACATGAGATCAGAATCTCAGCTTTCATTTAAAAAAATAGTTATGTAGCTAACCTTCAATGATGCAAAGAAAAGCTTCAAAATGTGAACCGAGTGTAAGTGATGCCTGAGTCTGCAGACAGCCTGAAACAGTAACTCCAAGAGATGTGATTTGTCTTGTTTATTTTAACTCTGAAACCTGCTGTTGTCTTTAAGGTGGGTGGGGCCTTGCCAGGAGAAAGACCACAGCTTAGAGATGGAGCTATGAGGGTCCCATGTAAGTTGTGTCTAGGGCCATGGATTTTCTTAATTTGGTCTTGGACTCATTTGATGGCTTGAGGCCTGATTCATTATATCTGCAGACGACCAAGAATAGTTCTTCTGCATATTACTGCGTTTACCCAGTGAGGCTTGTTATCTACAGTCCATATTCACTGTCAAAGGACAAGTGTTCTTGGAGGAGCAGAATTGAGGACTGCTAAAGGGAGAGGGCTGCAAGAAGCAGGCTCATTGCAGATCACACTTAATTGGCCATACACAAACATCTTCATAATGGAAAGCATGCACATTGCTACCATAACAAACTATAGATAATTGGCTATGTGCACACAACAACATAGCCAACTGTGCCCAAACCAAGATGTGAAGAGCCAGTATTCAATAATAAGGTGGCCAAATGCTAGTAGATTCAAAATGAGCGTATCTGTAGGAACATCACATTGAGGATCTGCTTAGATGAAGTCATTGTGGCAGGTGTTGGGAGCAGGTGTCAGCAGAGACACTTGTGCAATATGTTGTGTAGGAAAGCAGATATGCACATGGTATTACTACAGAGCAGAGGAAAGGTTTTGCACTTCCACACTCATTCTTCAGGTCAGGCACAAAACAGCACCACCGAAAAGCAGGATGTTAGCAGATCATTGGTGACTCTGTCCAGTCTCCTCTTCACATGCCTCTGAAGGAAAATGCAAAAGGGCTATGTCACACATGGGTAGCAGGACATGGGTAGCTGCCATCTCGCTCACATACTTAGAACGGTACAGCTCAATGATCAGCTATCATAAGATCTCATCAAAATTCCTATGATTTGGACAATGAGAATGATCATAGTCACTCCCCAGGGTGAAAACCAGTACTAGTCAGATATGCCTATCGTAGCAATACCACTGCTAACCTTGTACCATTAGGACAGAGAATGTGACACCTGAGACTACCATGCTCCAGCAGAAATACAATTTTGCCATTAACTTGCGGGACCCGTGGCTATGATACATATATTGACGACTGTTCCTAGAAATAGGTAGTTCCCGTCATCTTTCTGGTGAGAATTCACAGCCTCTAAACTCACTTAAAAACAAAAAACCCAAACCTTTGTATATACACATATCTCCCCAATATAGCCGGGCAAGCAATAGATTTGAGATGAATTTTTTTCCCATTCTGAAATGGCATAAAAAGTAAAACCTCGAATGTCCACAAACTGAAAAATCCGATGAAAAAAATAGTAAGCTTGGGGGTTTGTTTCAATAATTTTGAAATGTTTTCTTTAAATGTCAAACCTTTAAAAAGATTGTAACTATAATCAGCTTACATTTACAAACAAATTGTTTTGAGCTGGAAAACTGGAATTTTTCACTTTGAAAATGTCAGAACAAAAGATTTGGACAATTTCAAAACTTTTTACAAAAATATTTTTAGTCAAGAATTTGGTTGAAACTGACCCTTTCCACGAAATGGTTTGGTTTCAATGAATCACATTTTCCAGCCAAAAAAAGCATTTTAACAAAAAAATTCCCAACCAGCTCAAACCATCAGACAGTGGGTAACATAGGGAACTAACACACTGGCCTTTCACCTCAGAAAACCTGGATTCAAATACCAGTAATGTCAAGAAGAAAAGAGAATATGATGGTTCTGTGTGGGGATGTGAAAGGTTTTTGAGTTTCTGCATAACACAAGTGGAAGAAGTAATCCAAAACAGAATCACTAAATCCTGCACAGTAGCATGCTACAGGGGCAGAGAATTTTCCCTGCTGCTAAACAACTAATTTCTTAAACTTGGTGGATGACTACAAGCTACCATATAACCTTTTTCCATGTAAGACCATTTGCATTCTCTGTCTTACATCAAAGAAAACTAATTGCAGTGTTTGAATTGTCAACGGAATTCACAACAGTTGCAGGAACTGGTGAATTTCCAGGTGTCAGGCAACAACTCTACTGTTTGTTTCATCAGAGTGGTCTTTCCTCAGTGCCTTGGATGTTATTCCTCCAACCAAAATATTGGGCTGAATGCATTACATGAGGAAATGTGGGAATCACAACACTGGCTAGAGCCAAATATAATTTTCTCTCTATTAATCACAGGACTCTTTTCATTTAAAAAATGTCACTACTTATAGGCTGCAAATATATTCAAGTCTTCTTTCATTCTTGTCACTTTGCTTATATGTGTAAGAGTTGATGCAATGTGTTTCGCTTACACTTTCAAGATTCCTAATGGATTAAGATTCTTTACATTTCTTCTGGTAAGTATCAGTTTGTGGAAAAGAACAATGGAACATACACCATATGCCTGAAAAACTATAAAACATCTAGGGCTCTATAACAGGAAAGAATTACTGCTAACTTTGATTCTTTTTGAGGTCTATCGCTCTACTGCTGGAGTATTTTGGATACCAGCCCAGAATACTGTGCATGACATTAGGACATTACATATCTCTAGCATTTAGATAGCCATTCTGAGAGCCATCTCATTTTCTCCTTTCACTTGCACATAGCGGAAAAAAGAAGAAATCTTGGTAGGATAATGAGGCTCAGGCTGTTGTGAGCAGAGGTTAGACCTCTGTGTGGATTATCCATAGAATCAGATGTCAGGGTGGCTTGGAGAGCCATACCTCCTCATATCTAAAAAGTTTAAAGACCTACTGATGAGTTGGCAATTCAGCAAACTGCTACTTGCAATTTTGCCCCTCTTACATGTTTTTTCCTGGAATTATGTTTTGATGCTTACTGTCTGATAAAGAGCGTAATGTTATGTAAGAAATTGAAATGATTGTTTTCGCACTTTACTACAATACATAACACAGTGTAAATCCTGCAGTCTGAAATCTATTAATTAGCGTTAAAAGTCACATTCCATGCAGTTAAGTGTAATAAGAAAATGATCAGTTTCTGTGTGATGGAATATTACAATGTCTTGCATTTGCCTGCAATGCCTAGGGAGAGCATTGTTTGGTTTCAAGCAATTTTAGGATACAGCACAGGCAATTTCACCTAACTAAGAGACAGATGCTGACACCCTTATTCATACTGAGTAGTCCTAATTACTTCAACAGGACGGTGCACAGAGGAAGGTACTGCTCAGTGAGTCTGCCAGAATCTTGCCCTAAACTGACCTATTCTGTTTCATAGGCCACGGGATAGTTTTGTCTTTCCTGCCTGTGTGCCTCAGGTAATAATCTCAATATGAGATAATCTAAGTCTCTTTGGCACTTGGGTTCCTGGGAAAGCTCTTCCGATGCTGTGCTGGACAAACAGTGGGTCCCCCAGCTAGACTTTATATTGGCTATAGTGAGGATAGACTTGAGAGCCTTAAGCAGTTTTCTCTTGGTGCTTTACATTAGCTGCTGTTTGATTAGCTAACTCCTGGTAGTCACTTAAAACTTTTTCTCTAGGATCAGCCAAACAAGTGAACCAAACCCTTAATGAAAGGGACAGAACAACTTTGACAGTCACTCAGCAAGGGATGTGTCATATTGGCACAGAAAGGTGTGGTTAAAGCCCAAGAGCATCCAGGGTTCCCTGGTGTTCTGTAGAGCATTATGGTGGTGTGTGCCTCTGCACATTTCAGATAAACATTCTGTGCTCAGTTTGGTGGTGAGATGTCCAGGTAAGGTCCCCGTGAATCCCCTGAGGCAATTTGACCATGCACTGCTGTCAGTGACATTTTCCAGCAAAGGGTAAAACAACTGCAAATGCACAACAGATCTGCACCCTCATGGAGCTCCTGTGCATGAACAAGTGCTCCAGCCTATTCGTGAAGAAGGGCAGGGAGCCAGAGCAGGGATGTGGGTGTAACAGATCCCAATATTGCTATTGCAGATCCTAGTCTACAATAAGATTATAACTTTCACTCTCCCCTGCACAGCTAAGGGACAGATTGTGATAGGTCCCATCCCATGACTAAGGCTAAGTGTACGAGTGGTCCCACTGAAGTTGAGTGCTGAGAATAATGGATTTTTTGGTATACTGTCAGTCCCCAAAAAAATCAGGGAAAAAATTAATTTCAGGACAACCCAAAACGAGACTCTTTTGGCATGTTCAAGGAACCAAAAACTTAAAAAATTAAAAGTTTCAGATCAAACTAAATTTTTCATTCAACTCAAAATGAAACATCTTCTCAATTTTCTGCCTTTCATAACTTTTTAAAAATGAAATTGAAGGACATTTTTAAACAAAAAGTTGTTTCGAATAAAAAACCCAAAAGATTTCATTTTGAAAAAGTCAAAACAACACATTTTGATCTTTTTTTTAATTTCTTCTAAAGCAATTTGACAAAATTGCCATGAATTCTCAAGATGTTTCTGCTGACCCAAATCTGCATTTTTGGCCCAACAAAAAAAGTTTTGAAGAAAAAAATTAACCCAGCTCCTGTCATGAATAAGAGCATCACAATCTGGCCCTAGGTGTTTGGGTTTTCTTTTTTCCAAATTAATGTGAACTCTGAGTTTTGGAAAATGAGTGTGACAAAATATGCTGCAAAATATGCAGATCGCAAGTAGGGAAAAAGACCAGGGGAAATGAAATACACAACTCAAAACCACTATATGCACTACTCAGCAGCCCTAAAGCAAGTTCTAGGGAGCATAACTGACATCCTGGACGTAGTATTTGGTAAGAAGAAGAAAATAGCTCTGGCACTGTCGGCTCATGATATAATTTTAAAGTCAGAGAGTCATTGTGCTTTTATAATCTGATTCTCATTTAAGTACATGCTCCTTAAATATTTATCGCTTTATGAATATGCATGTTTTATCTAGTCTCGCTGAATAAGGTATAGCACATCTAATTTTTATATTGTGTGTGTATATATAAATAATTTAAGTAAAGGACTCTTTGTTCTTTGTTGATTTTATATGTGTTTCAGCAGGGTTCAAAATAACAAACTCTCGCATTTCCAGGAGAAATCTAAACTCAGATTAAACCCATTTAAGACAATCTGAAATGCCTCTATAGTAAATCCATGCCCTTTTCCTTCTCTGGGAGTGATTATGGCACTTTTGTTTTAAATGGTCCCTCTGAAAATTCAGAACTGTGTGTTTCCAATATCAAACATTCCCGAAAGCGAAAAAAAAGTGGTACTCAAAATGAATCATATCTTGACAACAAGTTGAACCTCTAACATGCAGACTGGAGGGTGGAGGGAAGTGCTTTCCCTAGTGGTGCATGTATGTGAGGCTATAATGGACTTCTATGTTGAATAGGACTCAGGAAGTGCTTATTCAGTTCACCTGTACAGTAGTATCCCATAGAAGTCTGACAAAGCGATAATTTGAGCTTTAATACAACAAAGTTCTACGAAGTTCTACATAGCTCCACATCATTAATATAAGGTAGATATTTTACTAAATATTGAAATCTGCATGTGACTGCTGATGGTAACCACTGCAGAAATAATTTGAGGTCCCTGTGAAACATGTGAATTTCACACACGCACATAACCACACACACAACCCTCAGAGTTATGAACACCAGAGTATTGGACTGACCAGTCAAGCACACACCTCATTTGGAAATGGAAGTATGTCATCAGACAGTGGCAGAGACAAATGAAAAAAGCAAGTGCAGTACTGTCTTAAACATAAACAGCTAAAAAATAAAGGGAAATTTAAAAAAAAAAAAGATTTGATAAGGTAAGGAAACTTTCGGTGCTTATTTGATTTAAATTAAGATGGTTAAAAGCAACATTTGCCTACTGTATAGTAAAGTTTCAAAGCTGTATTACATCAATGTTCAGTTGTAAACTTTTGAAAGAACCACCATAACATTTTGTTCAGAGGTATGAATATTTCAGAGTTACGAACAACCAATCAGCACACACACAAAGTGCCGTAGAGCCAATAGGAAGAAAGTGAATTGATGCAAACTAGTGTGTGACTGTAGCTGCTTCATTTCACATATCAAAGTTTGAGGCTTGATGCTATTAGAAAGGAATCAAATGTAGGCTAATAAATTCTGATTCTCTTCCTGTGTTGAATGGACCCCTTCCAATACCCATTGTAGTCAGTGAGAATCTTTCCATTGACAACAGAAGTTGGATCAGGCCCAATATGCATATAGGGCTCTGTCTTGCAAGTTGCTAAGCAATCTGGCCCCTGCTCAGGAAAGCACAGAGCCCCATGCTTAACTCTATTCATGTGAGCAGTCCACTGACTTCAGTGGGACTATTTCCATGATTCAATGCTTTGTTTGAGCCCCAAGTGTCCAACAGTTTGCAGGATTGAGCCCAGTATGAAGCAGGCACTCAATGTGTATCAGCAATGACATATACGTTCAGCTTTATTGTTGTATTAAAAATTAATGTATATGTTATTGAAGCTATGCTTTCAGTTAACAGTTGACTTCCCAAAGGATTTTGATTTTTTTTTAATTGTTCCCTACATTTTTAAGTGGTTGTGAAGGAAATAAATGTGTTGTCTTAAGATTTCTTTTAAACGTGCATGCTATATCACCATAGTTTGCATATGGATTCAGTGTTTCTCTCTGTACTCTCTTTCATTCATCAATGGTTAACTTTCATCCTGACCAAAGGGTATCAGTGTGGGACCACAAGGTTCAGTGGCATGGCAAGGATCCCCTAAATAAGGGAACTTACTGAGTTATCTCAATACCACAGTTTGCAAATGCTGACTTCATAACTGTGTGTGTATATTATACAATAGAGATAGACAACAGGGCAGATCTTCAGCTGGTGTTAAACATCAGAGCTCCTTTAATGGAGCTATGACAATTGACACCAGCTGAAGATCTGCCCGTAGGTGCTGGAACTAAGGGTGTTGGAGGTGCTGCTGCATCCCCTGGCTTGAAGTGGTTTCCATTATATATAGGATTTATAGTTTGGTTCAATGGCTCTCAGCACCCCCACTGTACAAATTGTTCCAGCACCCTGGGATCTGCCCTGGAGAAAATACATTGTGGTGTGATTTTAATGGATTGAATTTGGGATGGCCATAATATTTGCAAGTGTTGATTCTACCAAACGAGCACCAATAAAACTTTTGGACCCTCCAAGAAATATAGATCAAAAGGAATGTCTGAACTACATCAAGAAGTCATATCATTCTCATTTGATAGATTGACCCCAGGCTCTCATTGCTTTCAGTTCAAGTAGGTAGTGACACCTTCTTTTGTTGCTTCAGCTGAAGTTCAAATCTCCTGTGATACAGGAGTGCGTACAGTACTGGATGAATGAAGCATAAGGTTTGGGGATTATAAAAAACACTTTGCACTCCTAATGCACTTTCCATCTGATGACCTCCAAGCACCTAACGAACAATAATGAATTAAGCTACACAATACCCCTGTGAGGAAGGCAAGTACTATTATCCCTGTTTTTCGAATGGAGAAACTGAGGCACAGACTGATTAAGTCCCCTATCTGCTGCCTGTTTAAAATCAGTGGAAGTACTTCCATTGAGATCAAGCCTTAAATGTCTAGTCCAATGTCACACTGGAAGTCTGACAGGGCCATTAATGAAAGCCCAGCTCTTCCCATTCCTTGCTCTGATTTCAACACCAAACCATGCTGCTTCCCTTAAATTTTACTTTCCATTTCTCTTATCTGGGAAACAAATGAGTCTCTTTGAAGGGACTCTTAATTGATTACTGAACGGGCTGTGCATGCAGGGTACTAATTAAATCGTATTTGCGGTACAATTTATGCAGAGGAATCCAACAGCTATGATTTCAGTGATTCCTTGTTTCACACAGAAATGGGTGAGTTCTATGTGACTTTGTCCTTTTAGAGAAACAAGCTGGGTGCCATAATATCTTTTATTGTCTCTCTCACCAACAGAAGCTGGTCCAGTGAAATATATTATCTCACCCACCTCCTCTCTCGAATATCCTGGGACTGATACCGCTGCAACACCACTTTGTCCTTTTAGATGTAGTTGGGTCTTTCAAACTTCAGACAATTGAATAAACTAATTTCTGTCACCTGTGTAATTATCCATGTCCCATTTTCCAGAAATTATTGTCTTCTTGAGCATGAAGATGACTCAGATGTTTTATAGAAAATAAATACGTGTGAATACAGACAAGATAAGCCTCATTAGGGAAGGGAGGAAGCTACCTCAGATTGCATTAATTTTAAGGTAGTTTTTAAAGCATTTTCCTCCTATGAATATGAATCTGTGTTCTCAAGAGACGTTTAAAATCTCACTTATACCTTTTTTAAAGTCTCCCTGATGCAGATTCATCAGCTTGACAGCACTGTGAATATACATTCCTGGAGTTATCTCACACTGTATGCTACTGTGGTAAAAAGGAATAATAAATACCACCTTAAAGCAATTAAGTGTTAATCTCTGATGGACAATGTGAAAAATTCCCTAACAGGGAATGTAAAATGAGTATGATCTGTATAATGTTTAACACTTAATCACTGATTTGGTTTATTCCACATACAGAGATTTTTCTCTGTGAATCCTTGCCAGTGACTAATGTCCCAAAGAAAAGTCATGGGGAGTGAAATTGTGACCTAAATTTCACTTTTGTATTTTTCCGAGACCAATACAGATTCGAGTAAGTTTTGATCGAGTGAGGAAAATCAAAACATGACAGATTGAAAGTTCAAAACCACGGAGCCGTTTATTGATGGTGGATAAGTTGCAACTTGGGCTGGGGAGGAGCGCTTTTACCAACTAACAATACTATTAGAACGAGAATATTTACACAACTTGAAACAATCTGTTTACAACCAACAACAGGAAACCAAATGATCTGTGATTAACTGCTCACCAGAAATTAGAGCAGATACACCAAACTGAGTAAACTATATACATTAACCAAATATTGTAAAGTACAACAATTAACCACAATAGCGAATCACCATACAAAATTTAACTTTCATATACTATATACATAACTTGGTACCAATGTAAAAGAGGGGAAAAAGAGAAGCTAAGCAGACAGAGTATTTACAGCAATTAGAATGCATATACACACTGCAAGCGCAGCTGTACCAGCAGTCACAGACACCAAGGGCATGAAAAATTGGGGGAAATAATCCGTAACAACACGACCGAGCCACTAATTCCTGCGGCAGACCGCTTCTGGCAGATAAGGGTGTGGGTCCTTCAGCTAACTGCCAGCGGATACTCTACAGATTTGGCACGAGACATGTTTATTTCGAAGGCTCTTACTCATGTCAGCACTGATTGGTCACCTAGCTCCTTTTGCTTTTCACAGGTTCCGAGCTGGTAGCCTCTCCCGTAAACAAGATCTGCACACGGACACTACCCCTTTATGCACACGGCACCCGTTGGATTTTTGCCACAGGCACTTGCCTGATCTAGGTGACCGCCAAAAAGAGCGGGAAAATGTCACATGGCACTATAATGTTAGCACACCACACTCCGTGGTGGCCACGTGTCAAGTTTTTCCCCCACTTTGAACTTTAGAGTACAAATGATGGGGACCTGCATGAACACTCTAAGCTTATTACTGCTTAAGATCTTGGTAACACTACCACCACCAGAATTTCAGTCTGGGCACTTTCTGTCCCCCCAAAAACTTCCACCTCCATGGGTTGCCTTGAGGGACTTCACCAATTCCTGATGAACACAGAATCCAAACCCTTGGACCTTAAAACAGGAGAAATTTACCATCCCCTCCTTTCTCCCCCACCAGTCCCTGGTGAGATCCCAGATTATCCTCGGATCTTAAAAAAGAGAAGATTTAAGACATCCCCACTAACTTCCCCACAATCTCCTAGTGAGTCCAGATCCAATCCTTGGATCTTAAAACAAGGAAAATACAATTTCGTCTTAAAATATGAAGCTTTAATTAAAAAAAAAGAAGTAAATATCTCGTAAATATATGAAAAATACTTACAGGTACTCAGATTCATATAGCCCGAGAAACCCCTCTAGACCTTAGTTCAAAGTTACAGCAAAACAGAGGTAAAAATCCTTCCAGAAACAAAGAAACATTTACAGAGTTGAAAAACAAACATAAGACTAACAGCCTTTGCCTGGCTGATTAGAAAGTTGGAGAGCCTGGATGTAATCGTCTGGTCCCTTTAGACCCTGAGCTAAACAACAACACAAAAAGGCACAAACAAAGAACTTCCCTCCACCAAGATTTGAAAGTATCTTGTCCCCCTATTGGTCCTCTGGTCAGGTGTCAGCCAGGTTTACTGAGCTTCTTAACTCTTTACAGGTAAAAGAGACATTAACCCTTAACTACCTGTTTATGACAACATGGTACCAATGTGACCTTTTGACCGACAATTGGCCAAACAGACGCCGTGTTTGAGCATAGGCTTTAGGGCTGCGACAGTATTCTCCTGATTCTGGGCCCACTCTGTGCAGGCTCCGTTGACCTGCACTGAGTTAAACAGTTATGATGTATGCTGGTTGCTAATGTTCCCAACAGACCAAAACTGCAGCCAGGGATCAGCACAGTATAGTGGTTCTCAACCTATTTACCGTTGTGGGCTGCATCCACAGAATATATATATTACCTGTATGGCCCTGAGGATGTCACATGGGCTGCCACTGTGTGCTGATTGGGCTGCAAGCAGGCCGTGTGTTGAGAACCACTGGCATAGAAGTATCCAGCCAGGCTTCCTACACGGGGAATTAGGGTAATGTAAGTAACAATTTGCCATCTCTACATCTGCTGGTATGGACCTCCTGGAGCAAGAGACACCAGCATTTTCATCAGAGTTTGCAGGCAGTGTGGTTCAAAGTAGACATGCCACAGAATTTGGCTGTGCGCAGGTAATGCAGCTGTGCTGATTCTAGCTGGTTGGGATTCATCCCTAGGAAGATGAGGTGCTACTGCTCAGCGTTCTATAGCTTGCTGAGTGTAGTAGCAGGGCATGTGTAAATGGATACTTTCTAATTCAGAAGAGGTGAATAGTATAGTTCAGAAGCCAGAATTGAAACTAATGAAAACATAAATTCCAGTTCTGTTTTGCTAGCCCCCATGGGGTTGTCTTGTACTAGAATTGTACATTTCCGTTAAGCTATCTGAATTGCAATGCCATGTTGCAAGGATAAAAATGTATCTGCCAGTGAAGGTTAACAGAGACCAAATGATAGTTGTTAAGGATTCTTAGGAAGGTTGTCAATGAATGTCCCAAAATCTTTAAAATGTCCTTTGCCTTAGCAATATTTCATTCAATGCTGCTACACTGAAACCCGACAATATTGATACACTGTGGATTGCTAGCATAGTTTGCATACTAACCGTGAGAATGTCACTGATACTTGTGCTATATTCTAGACATGTGTTTATTCAGTGTTTTACTCAGTGGGGCTCGTTCTGCTAACTATCAAGTCATTTTTCCTCTCTCAGTCCATAACCTAATAGGCCCTCAGAGAAGCAACGATTGATACTATTTTTTACTACTATTCTAATATCTGCCCAATTGTACTTGAAATTCCCTCTGGGCAGGCCTAGTTTTTAAAGGAATAGGGACACTCTGCTTTTTAACTGAATCATATTGCCAATCTCTAAGGGCAGATACAAATTGTGTTGGCTTTCCTTTTGCACTAGCACTTTGTTTTCTTGAGCATTTAAATGAGACTCGTTCCTAATTTTTGACAAGTGGGGACCCAGACTGCGATGATTTGCTCATCCTTTTTTTACAGACCCTGATCATATGTTTGAAAGTTATTCCATATTTTCCTGTCTGCAGCTATCAAATTGCCTTGCTTGAATTTGGCTCCTTTCAGGTTGCCCACTTGTGTCTCTTTTTGTTTGGCCTGATGACGGAAGTAATGCTTCACCACTAGTCACCGAAAAACCTATTAAACTCCCTTTATGTTCTGTCCTAGACGTGTGATGTAAAACAGTCCCAAAGACACTTGCCACTGACCTCGTCTTGTACTGTCTAGCTCTCGGTTAGCTGAAAACCTAACCTAAATCTTCCAAGGGCAATTTTAATGCTTTTCTGATGATGCAGAGTTTAAACCTTTCTTTCGCAACTGCAGTTGTGTAATGATAGTCTTGCCCAGGGGGGACAATCTGTGACAATAATAATTGAAGAGGTTTTTTTTTCCCTAAAAGCATATTAGAATATTCTAAATGCCTTCTAAAATTGTCAGATAAATATGGTGATTATTATATACACTTTCCAAATGTCTTTCTTAGCTGGTCCATGCAGATCACTTGTGGTCGCCATCCTTTCAGCAAAACAACAGCTTCTGTGTGGCCTTACGGTTTTACATTGTGTGCCCTTGGGTACTCTTGAGAGTAATGGTGTAATCCAGAGTTGGAAGTAGGAGGTATTTGCTAAAGATACCAAGTGGTTTGAATTTAATTTAGGTGCTGAGATTAATACCCAAGAGTACAGTTCTAATAGATAAACTAAGATGATGGATAAAGCTATGACATAAACTCATCTTTCTTCTTTTAGGTTAAACTTTCAACTGCTGTTACTGCTTAGAAATCTAAAGTATGCAAAAGAAACCATGTTGTCACACATCTCTATGAAATATCAATCCATGGGTATGATTCCTGGAGAACTTTAAATTGATGAGTTTAAGCAACAATTTCTGTATAAATAACTCTTAATTTTAATTTATTTGTTTTGCCAGCATTTTATCACACTGGATTACACACCGACACTGCTGCCAGGATGACATAGATGGCTAAAGTTACATATTCCTTCATAACATAATGTACCGGTAATTTGCAGCAAAAGCATGTTTCTTGTTGGCTTCTTTGGCCTACCAGGAAAGGTGTAATTGCAAGTTAGTCTCCTGTTTGTGGGTTTTGGAATTCCTTTTACCATCAAGATAGGGATGCCTTTAAAAAAGAGAGCATGGAAAAGGAAAAGTCAGCCCTCCTGCATTGTATTTCGCTCAGCAAGATGAAACCTTCGATCTGAATACATCAGTGACAATAATTGCTTGGTAGCAAGGATTGCTTTATTACTTAATAGTAGCATTATCGATCAGCTGTGCTTGTCCATGAACTGACAATGATAACCTCAAATTAGATCAAGTTTTATTAAAGAAATAAAATCTAATTATGGTCTATGCCTGGTTGTAGACTAGCAACAATAACCTGTGTGAAAGGATAGTTATTGCAACAACATTTTTGCAGTTGTTTCTTAAAAAAAACCCAAAAAAACCTCTTTTGTTTTTGCTGCATGTATTACTTTCTTTAATTTATGAACCTATTCTCTGCCTCCTCCCCCTGCACTTGTAACTGGCAAACCCACATATTTTAATGACATTATAATAGTTGCCCTAGAGGAAGCTAGATAAGGGGGAAAAATCTAAGTCTCTATCTGAGAGAGAAAGAGATTTTGGGGAGGTATATCAGGGTTGAAAACAAGGATGCATAAGTTATTGCAGCCTCAAGGCAGCAGTAATTTATGCACTGACAGTTTGAGTTTCATGCTCTGCTATTTAAAAAAAAAAAAGCATTACAAAGAAACTGCCTTTGATACATTAGTGTATGTGTTCATTTTAGAGATGCCGTGCATCACAGAGACAGTCTGAACATAAACCACTTGAAATACATACATCGTTAAATGGCAGTTGTCCTATTTCAGAGAAAAGAAAACTAATTATAAAAGGGACGTTTATTTTCCCCAATTTTGTAAGAGTTTGGGTGTCTGGAAGGATGCTCCAGCTCCAATATTGTTTTCCATATCTTTTTTTTTTAATATCTCAAGCTAAGAATTTGTTTTGTGTTGAAATATATTAGAAGTTAGAACTGCAGTCCAGGACTTGTGTGTGTGTGTGTGTTGCATTGTCCCAGTTGTCCTCTGTGGCACCATTTTGCTACACTTCTCCAAGAAAGCAACAAAATGGAGGCTAGTAGAATTAATTTGCATGTCCATTCTGGATTCTAGAAGTTCATTGTACTACCAGCCCTAGAAAAGTCTACCTGTACATCATCCTCACTGACCTAGAGAACCAGATAGGGCTTTTACTTTAATGAGAACAATATGTGGCATACAATAACACTTATAATTACACTGGTGCACCATTTTCTTCATGGAAAAAATAGAACATGACCATATAGTTTTGCTTTTCCCCTTTAGATGGCATGAGTTTTGCTTGTGGGCCTCACTTCTATAGTTCCTGTCTGGTCCAGTGGAAGAAACTGTGGCTTAGAAAGTTTGAAACAAAAGGAGCTGCATTGAGTTTTCATTAAAAATATATATTGAGCTAAACATATTAACTACAAGTAGCTGTAGGCAGTTCTCATCTAGATTTAATTTAAGTCATCTCTATAGTGACCTTCGGAAACTGGCCACATTGAGCATCACTTAGCGTCATCATTTGTCCAATTTACAGTGAAATTAGAATGCTAGCTGCATCCTAGTAGCACTTGAAGAGGTCTCCTCTGAAAGTTCTGTGTACAATGGTAATGGCAGGAAAAATACTATTGTTAAGTATCAGTTTTAAGAGCTATTTATTTTGCATAGATATGTTCTTGGCTTAAGGAATGTTCGTTTGCATTTTTATGCAGATAATGTGTTTCATGTGTCAGTGGATTTTCTCTGAATAGAGCCCTGGACTCATATTAAAAAATAGACCACAGGATTTTCAAATCGGCTGTTGAATACACACGCAAAATAAAGCAAGCTACTTTAACTGTGTTTAAAAAAACAGAATATGAGTCAGAGCCTCAACTGGTGTGACTCTTCAGAGTTACTTCAGAATTAGCCTCAATGTTATCCATCTAAGAGTATTTAAATTCATTACTCTAGGAAATTTGCATGCCACAACTATCACCTAAAACAACCGGATTTAGCAGTGACAGCGAGCAGGGAAAAAATAAATTACTGTCCTCTTAGGGGCAATTATTTTATCCTGTGCAAAGCTGATCTTTTTGTGTGTGATAGATCAATAAAAATGCAGTTATAACTATTTAAATTGGACCTTAAGGCATTTTATAAGGTTATATTTCCCAGACTTTAAATGCAGTTTTTTGGCTTACAATAGTAAAGTTCAATTTTTTTTTCTTTTCGATCTCTTCATGTAGAAAGTGATTGCCTTTAATACGCCTTTGCAGAATGCCTTTTAGTGTTTTGCCTCCTGCAATTGCAAGTCATCGTCTTGCCTCACCTCCTTTCTGTGACTTTGTACTTCTCTCAGTGATAATGTAGTGATACATTCCACCATGGAAGTAACAAATGCGTATTTTCTCTCCTACATTTTGTGACACATTCAAACGATATGTCGGATATACGTTCCCATTTGATACTGTATTTGCTCTTTTTTATGTTCTAGACAGCGAGTTGGCTGGCACTGAAATGCTGAATATTACAAGGAGAAACATGGTGTGGGGATTTAGAAAAAAGGAAAACTTTGACAAGAACGAAACAATGCACAAGGTCTAGCATGTTACTCTCGCTGCACTAAAATACTGTCATTAGAATACCCTCCCCTGGCCTCGTCGTCTTTCTATATTTCTGTAGTGGATTGTTTTTTGGAAATACAGTATGTGAAATGCAGACCCTTCAGCTTCCACCATCACAAGTCTTCCGTTATTATTACACAGCATTTCATTGTTGAGTGAGAGCTTAAATATATTTCTTCTTTCTGGCCCTGATGCTGTGCATCTCCAGGTATTTTTGTTTCATTTTATAGGACTTTTCAGTGTGGACCGAAAAAGTGTATGTTTTCTGGAGAGGGACTGAATTTGTAGGGCAGGGCATACTGATAAGATACGCTACAGATACACCAAGTGTATGCCTAATGTAACAAACACAAGAGCAAGGCCAGATTTAGGGGCAGGTGACCGCTTGGGGTGCTGCTTTGATGCGGCTCGGCAAAGCAAAGTACTGCGCTGTAATAATGGACTGCACTCCCGACATTAGTCACAATGAAAAGACGTCATTTACAGTAAGATTTGTTGACAATGAGGATAGTAAAGGAACATTTTATTTGCTTCTGGTCTGTGGACTACTCTGCTGGAAAAGGCCTAACAGAACTGTTTATGAACATTTTGAATGAGAGTAAAATAAACCTTCAGGACTGCCATGGCCAAGGCCACAACAATGGGGTGAACATGAAGGGAAGAAACAGTGGCATCCAGGAAGGATCCTTATGCTGGATCCAAGAGCTTTCTTTGTGTCTTGTGGCTGCCATTCCCTCAAGCTGGTTGTATCAGATGCAGCATCGCCTTTAGATTCAATATCTCTCTTCAGAGTACTGCAAAGGATATACGTCCTGTTTTCAGCATCAACAATCAGGTGGACGATCCTCACGGACAATGTTACAAATCTGACTGTAAAGCTGCTATGTGACATTCGCTCGGAGAGCCGCATTGACAGCATAAGGACAATGAGGTACCAAGTGACTGAGGTTTACAATGCCCTGATGGAACTGGCATAGTCAATTATAGCTGACACTAGAATCCGACATGAAGTGCAAAGCCTAGCAAACCAGATCACTGACTTCAAATTTCTGGTCTCAGTTGTGGCTTGGCACAATATCCTATGAATGTTGTAAACAAGGCATTACAAACTCAGTCGATGAGAAACTGCCTTGATTTCATTGTGGCCTACAGAGAAGATGGATTTGAAGATGTCATCATTGCTGCCAAAGAAAAGGTGAAAAATGTAGGAGTTGAGCCTGTCTTCAAGGAAACTCATATTCACCGGAAGAGGAGACAATTTGGTTACAAGTGCAGAGATGAGGGGATGGAAAGCTCAGAAGAAAAATTCAAGAGGGAATTTTTTGCTCACTCATTTACACTGCTCAAGCATCCATGAAAAAAAAGGATTGGAGCACCACAAAAAGACCTGGAGTTTTTCTATGACCTTAGTGAGCTTCCAGCAGACAGAAAAATACTCTGGAAAGATTGTACAGATCTTCACCAGATGCTGACACATGGGGACTGTCAGACTTCAGTGATAAAGGCCTATATGTCATATTGGACAACATCCATCATATTTTGCCATACAGGAAGCACTCTCTATGCCAAGTTCTCAAATTCATTCATGATGCAGAATTGAAGGATACTTTTCCGAATGTGTGGATAGCTCGGAGGTTTCTGCAGCTTTTCAAGCTCATTAAAACATATCTTTGATCAATGGGGGCTGATGAGGAACTGACATGGCTTGCTATTTTATTGCTTGAAAATGCCATTGGCCAGTTTTTGGATCTCTCTGGCACTGTGCTTCTGTTCTTGAGGGCAGAGGCGAGAAAAGCGACCAGTTGAGCTAAAGGTCTAGGGTTAACAAGGCTGTCAACTAATGTAACATTATTTAATACTGGTCCACCCAGTGTTCGTGCACAGTTCAGTTTTTTGATGTTAGTACACTTCAGTTATTCTTAAAATTAAAAAGTTTCTGTGAACTTAGAGGAAACACATTTTTGTATTTGCTTATATATGGCATGAATAAATACAGATTTACAAATCCTAGAATGCAAATTTAACATCTTATAGGACAGGGATAAATGATGCATGTAAATTGTGCATCAAAGTCATGAAATGGGCTACAAATGCAATACAAAATAAGGTGTTCAAAAGTTTAACAAATGGAGGGGGGCACCATTTGGTCTGCGGCTGGCCCTGAACAAGAGTTTCTTTCATTTGTTCTAGAATGGATAGCAGCTACTCTTTCTGCCACCACCATCAAAAGTATTGCTTGTTGCCAAAAAGAAACACAGTAGGATTTAACTTTGATAATCTCCATACTTGGCCATATCAGTTTAATGGTACTAATTCTAAAGTGGGGTCTCCTTTTACTGAAACCCCACTATAGTTACTAGCTAAATTAGCGACAAAGAGTCCTGTGGCACCTTATAGACTAACAGGCATATTGGAGCATGAGCTTTCGTTGGTGAATACTCACTTCGTCAGCTAAATTAGTATATTATCAGCCACACTTTATATTTAGGGTACATTTATATGTAGTTTACATAAAGGTAGTCATAAGCAAATCTGCAGAAGTTATTTATTGATGATTATAAGCCATGGTTATTAGCTATTGACCTGCTGAACTCTAACAATTGATTAATAGATGTTTTAATAAATGGTTAATTACTTATTAATCCTTTATAAACTTTATTAATGCACTTGTTATAAAGTGTGACTATTATATTTAGTCTAAAAAAATTATTAAACCTTTTTATTGCTACAATTATAAAGAATATTTTATTCTATGCTCTTCTGGTTCAGAGTGCATTATCTGAAGTGTTTGTGCAGCACCTCGCACAATGGAGCTCTGATTTCAGGGCTTTTGGGCACTATTGTAATATAAATATTGATAATTCATCATCCCAGTCAGCTTTGTTAATGTTTTTGTAAGCGAACAGTGCTTTACAAAATTCAGTCATTCACAATGGATCTCCGTGAATGTAGTGGGAACTAGTGAGGTTCTACTCTGTGCTTTATATGTTGTTTTTATGTTTACCTTGGGGCAGGCTACCATTCTTCAGATATCATCATCTGAAACATGTATGTCTTTGAAATGCAGCTGGTTTGAGACAATACTTCAAAAACTTAATGCAAATTATTTGAGGGGAGCAAATTCTTAGCACTTGGCTAGTCTAATGAGATCTCTACCATTCGGTTCCTCTCAGGCTCTAGAACCAACAAATCAAAGTGGATGAGTTAAGTATGGGACATCCTCTGCTTGACATCAGACTTCTTGCATGATGTTTCCCTGGACTTGATCAATCTGGCCTCCTTGCTATTTTTGTATAATCTCATGGAAAGGAGGACCAGGCAGTCCAGAAGAAGCATCTGTCCTTTTAAACCTGACAAGTTTTCTGGGAGAGGGCATGGATTAAATTTCTCAGGGCTTCCATGTTGTGCCTTAAAAGCATGTATGATTCCCATGCCGGGATAGCTGAATTCCTTGAAGATATCCTTTTAAAATCCTACTACAAAGCCAAGAGACTCATCCAAAGAGCACTGAAGCCAATGAGAACCTTTCAGTTGACTCCAGTGGGCTTTGAATCAGGTCCAAGTTTCAGAAGCAGAAATTCTGAGGAACAAAGCAAAACTACCAGAGGTCCAGCAAGTCAGCTAAAAAGAAATTAGGGTATTAGGGAAGCAAGCATCCCCACTGTGTACATGGGTAGAAGAGGATGCTCCACTCTTCCATCGGCCATGGAGCAGTTTGCTAAGCACCATTGGATACTCTCTTTAGTGTAGTTACCAGATGGGGAATGGAGCTAGCTTCCACAGTGTAATAAAGGGAAGCAGCCCTGAGTCCAGGCTGCTGGTCTCCTCGGCAGGAAGTCAAAACGCAAGATAAGGCCAAAATCTCCCTTTTCAAGTTAACAGTGATGCATATATACATGTACCTATTCTGCTCTAGGTCTTTGAATTTTATACATCAGGCTTTAGTTTTTTTTAATGATGCCTGGGAGTTACTGTACGCATGCAATCCCTTTGCTTTCTTAATTGGATTGGTGCATGCAGCTACTGCGAATTGCTTTGAAAATGCACATCAGTGTATGTTCCTGCTGTGGGTAGGGACACAATTGCTGTAATCAGTCTCCCTGTAACACTCTCACAGTACCTCTATTAAACCCAGTCCTATTTGCTGACCAACCCATAAAAGCCACTCCGTCTGCAGGAGAACAAGCCTGGCAGTATTGAACAGGCCAAAAAAAGATTAAGAGCTAAATGTTTTTTCTTTTTGTCGTATTTTTTTCTCTGGGTATTCTGCCCAAGGGAAGCAAAGTGCTTTATCCCCATGACATTTGGGAATGGGAGCATCCAAAATACTCAGCCTTTTATCAACATGTCAGATACAGGCACAACAATTTCTTTTACTGCACAGTGTAAGGGTTTGCAAACTCCGTGCTCTATGTAGCAAGCAAGGAAAAGCCCACTTCCACTAGTGTTGTTTTACAGCCTTGTGTGGAGGAACCGCTTCAGCATAGTCTGTGTGCTGCCACTTCTGATGCTTTATAATCTGCTGCTTTCGTTTCCTCTGATGCTGATGTCATGGATAAAGGCGTCTGATGAGACAGAGGGCGTGCTCTGGGTCTTCACATGCCAAGATAAAGAAAATCAATTTCACTGCCTAAAAGAAGGAACTACCAGTGCAGAAGTTCATCGAGTACTACAAGTCACTTCTATGGCATGGCAGTGTTAAAGGAGGATCTGTTCTGTGTTTGAAGATCTTGCTCTGCATGGCTGCCCTGGGATGCTACAAAAGGACCTAGGGAATTCAAGCTTAAATAGGACGCGATGCATCTCTTGCACTATCAATAATACATGCTCATTTAAGAAAAATGTAGAACAAGATCATACGAATGTCTGATACTGAGGAAAAGCACAGTTATGCCACATTGGAGAAACAGTTTGGAAACAGTTCAGCAATATGGGACCAAGGGACTTAAACATTAGCGTTGGTCATGTTGTGCCCTAAGAGCATGTATCATTCTCATGCCAGGATAATGGAAATCCTTGCCGATACCCAGTACCTGTTAGGCACCTCGCCACCAAATGGAATCCACAGGCCTGAATTAGGCACTAAAGGTCTCTATAATAATACATGGGGAGAGTTATGGAACTAAGCATGTGTTCCACAAAGCCAGCACACGGAGCAGGGAGCCAATAGGAAATGCCTAATGTGCTAATACTTCACCCAGGCTAAGTTTCCTTCTCACTGATTCTGAAAGGGCATTTGGGAGCTCTCTTCACAGGAGAACCTCCTGTTGCCATAAAGCCAAAAATAACAGTCTAAACCACAGAGTCTTTCCCCACCTCTGTGCAGGAGGCATTCCAGAATGAGCCAGTTGTGGGCTGAAGGTATGAAGGGGAATGGCCAGAGCACACTGTACTCCTGGGCCACTGGAAGAGTACCTGGTCCTAGTGAATGGGACTACACAGGTCCATCAGTTTAGGCCTGTGATTAGGTCCCTGGCTGGATCAAGGCCTAACACACAGCCCTTCAATAGTTCTGTCAACATTTACTTTCTTTTTAATCCTTCCTCACTTGTAGGCGAGATGGCAAAGACAAGTCTACATGCGGGCTTTGAATGAGCTGAAGGAGGAGGTGCAGTGAGTGGGTTTGCAGAGGTCATACAAAGCATTAGGAGCAGTGGGGAAGATGGCAGAGGGATTAGGAAGAGAAGGGAATAAAGGGGGCATCAAGGCTTAGCAGTCACTGGCAGAGCAGAAAAGGCAGGCCAGTTAAATGTCTCAAGGAGTGAGGGGGAGGAGTTGGTACATGCTCAAAAAGATGGGCAAGTAATTTGAGCACCAAGAGGCAAAATTAAATCAAAAGATCTGAGAGAAAGGGCCTGCGGTAGTTGAGTGGGAAGATAACTACTGTGTGGATATGATAGATAGACTGTGAGATAAGAATATATCCTATTTAGAGCATGTGCATTTTAAATTATTTACTTTTTTATAACGGAAACTGTAGCCCTTTTCCTGTAAAAGGAAGGAGACCAATTCAATTCTTTACTGCTGTAGGAGGGTTAACATGGGTGGGGGGGTGCAAGAGTAAACTCCCAAGAGTAAATACAGGCATTATAGTTTGAACCAGGTACATCTGTATGTTAATAATTAGTCAGTTTAGATGGAATTTTTCTTGTAGGCAACTCCACTATCTCATGGGCAATATCAATCTGAGTTTCTCTTCCATTTCTGCACAGCTGTAAATATCCTAGTGAGATAATGGAAAAAGAACAACATTTTCTGTTTGGTTGGCAGGGGGCGGGGGGCAGGGGAGGAAACAAGACCAAACGTCAGACAGGAAAAAAAGGGGGAATTATCAGATTAAATATTTTAATGTGAGAGTAAATTTGAGCAAAATAGTTATGCTCTTTCCATAGATATACATCAAATTTATTAAATGTGTAACAATCTTCCCAGACTGACTGATTAACATTGATGAATATGGTGATAAGATCAATCACTGTTTGTATCTGTATTTCCACATACACTGCACTCTATATTTTCTCCATCAGACTAGTTAATACCAAGCTTGCTGCATATTTTAGCATTGTGTGCTGGTAACCATAGAGTTAGATTTATTGTACTTTGGAGTGATAGAAGAGTAGTCATGCGTGAGCTGCACTATCATAACAAATGAAATACTATGGTTCTTTTGTTTCACTGGATCTTGGATTGAATATTCAAATAGCATATAAATGTTTCAAGTAACAGTAAACACTTGGCGGAGTAATTGGGTGCGAAGCCTAAAGTAATGTGAGTGCTGTGGCTCACCGGTCCCAGGGATGTTTGTTACAGCTCTCTAATTTTAAAAAATAACTCTGAGGAAACAGAGAGCAATAAAACAAGAAAAATAAAGAACTTGCATTGCAGCCAAGATGCAACCCTGTCTTTCCTTTCATAAAACAGATCCATGATTGTGTAGCTGTTTTTGCACTCTGCATGCCGAGGTTGGTGGGGTGGGGGGGAGGAATGCTTGCCCCAGCCCAGCCCCTGTGGACTTCCCAAACTGATATTTGAAATTCACACTCAGATATGCCTATAGCTTGTTTATTTGGGCAGTCCTTGTACAGCTTGTGTGTGCTGTACATGACTGCAGCTTGGTGAACTCACTGTTGTAAAATAACCAGTAAACAATACATTGTTCTAGACAGATAATGTAAAAACATCCCACTGACTATATGCCTGTTCAAAAGTACCTAAATTGACTGTTTTGAAAAGTGACTACGGTCTCGTCTAAATGAGCACTTATGTCTCACTTACACTTGAAAGCTTGATCGATGTAACTGCAATGTTCAGAAGTGGGGAAAAAATCACATCCCTGAGTGCCATAGCTATGCCAACCTAACCCCCCGTGTAGACGTGACTCAGGTTGGTGGAAGAATTAGCTAGCACTGCTCTGAGCGTGTGACAGAAAAACAGTGACAGAAAAACCACTTCCGTCGCATCTACAGCAGTGGTGGGCAACCTGCGGCCTGCAGGCCGCTCATGGCCCGTCAGGATAATTCACTGCCAGGCTGCCAGACAGTTTGTTTACATTTGCATGCACGCCCGCAGCCATGGTTTCCTGTTCCCAGCCAATGGGACCCATTGGCTGGGAACAGTGAACCGCGGCCACTGGGAGCTGTGGGCAGGTGTGCAAATGTAAACAAACTGTCTGGCAGCCCACCAGCAGATTACCTGACAGGCCGCGTGTGGCCCGCAGGCCACAAGTTGCCCACCCTGATCTACTCTACAGCATTATAGCAGCATAGCTGCAGCAAGATAGCTGTGCCACTGTAGCCCTCGTAGTGTGGGCGTGGCCTTAGTTTGCAGCAAGCTGGGGTGTAAATCTGTCCCTCGCTAGCCTGCTGCGCACTAAGTGTCAGTGTGGACCCTGGCTGCTGAACGCTGAAAGTTCCCTTCTGCACTTTGACCTACCCCTACTTTGAAACAGGAGTAGATTAAAGAGCACCAGGAAACATTAGGTGCCTAGCAGCAGGGTTCACCTGGACGCTTAGGCTACATCTGCACTATGAGATAAGGGTGTAATTCCCCTGCGTGTGTACGTGTACTTGGGCTAGCTCACAGGGACCTAGCAGTGTAGCTGCAGTCACATGGGTAATGACAGGAGAGGCATTGCTTTGCCTTGCTAAGTATGTACCCACTGTTTGCAGGGGGGTACATCTTTTGCATGGCTAAGTCAGGCCTCTGCAGCCGCTAGCATGGCTACACTACTATTTATACTCGCTCTCGCTTGATGAGAACTGGCACGAACATGGGTACAAGAGCACAGCAGTCCCATTCCAAGCCTACTGTGCAGCTGGCTAATGTGGGGTGGATTTACACCTATGTTCCCATGAACAAAGTGTTCATTTAGATATGAGTTAGGTGCCTCTCTCCTAGAGAAATCAATGGAAGTTAAGCAGGTTACGCACCTAGGTGCTTTTAAAAATCCCACTAGGTGCCTATCTACACCTGAAGGTAAGTAAATACCTTTGAAAATTTTGTCCTAGCTGCCTGGGACCCATTGAGACTTTTGAAAATGGGACTTTTTTGCTTAAGGACGTGTCTACATTGCAACTAGACACCCATGGCTAGCCCATGTGAGCTGACTTGGGCTCGGGCTAGGAGGCTGTTTAAATGCAGTGTAGATGTTCAGGCTGGAGCCCGAGCTCTGGGATCTTCCCCACTCATGGGGTCCCAGAGCTCGGGCTGCAGCCTGAGCCTGAATCTCTGCACTACAATTAAACAGCTCCTTTGCCTGAGCCCCATGAGCCTGAGTCAGCTGGCACAAGCCAGATTTGTGTTTTTAATTGCAGTTTAGACATATCCTAAGTCACTTTTGAAAGCTTTACTCACAGTACACTATGAAGTTATCCCATACCTGAGAAGTTTGTGGGCAATTTAAAAGGCAATCAGGAACTTCAATAATATTTGAAGGCATTGATTTCCTTCCCTCAGTATCTAATGCAATCTTTACATTTTTGCTCTTTGACATCTTTACAGAATAGCAGATAGACGTTTTAAAAAAATCAATATGTGCTGTTAGTTTCATTCTCTTTTTTTGAATACTCTTCACTGGTACAGAAGCAAGTCCATGTAGTTTCATAAAGTTTGCAAAGTGGTATAATTGAATCTAGTACAATAGTCCAATCATAATCTTTGAAGTGTGTTTTAAAGATAGTACTGTGCAATAGACAGACACTTATTCCTACACACCACGTCCATTCTTTTTGTTTTGTAACAGTTAGTAAGACATGGGATGCAAGGCTGACTTCACCATTCAAATTATGTGTAAATTAATGTTCCTCTAAGGTAGCTTTTACTGGTGTAACCAAAACAAGCAGATCATTCTACGTTCTTACAGGATCAAATGTTTCACCTTCCAACAATGTACCAGGATAAATTACAACAGTAATAGGCAGACTCAACCTACCAACCATCTCCGCTTAATGTAAACATCCCAACCATTACTCTTAAAGGAAGATTCCTCGTGGCAGGTTATTATGCACAGTTTACACTACATGTTAGGAATTGCACTGCCCCATCATACAGTATGGGCAAGGAAATTCCCTCCACTGATGTTTGATGTTGACAATCAAATACGCTTTTGGCCAGATTCCAACCTGCATCTTATGACTTGCAACGGATTCTAAACATCCTTTTGCCACTCTTTCATGTACTATTCATTAGATGCCTGGCTAACAGGAGCAGCTCCAGGCCCCAGTACGCCAAGCGCATGCTTGGGGTGGCATGCCACGGAGGGCGTTCAGCCGGTCGCCAGGAGGGCGGCAGGCAGGCGGCCTTTGGCGGCATGCCTGCGGAGAGTCCTGTGGTCCCGCGGCTCCGGTGGACCTCCCGCAAGCGGGACCGGCGACCAGCAGAGCGCCCCCCGCAGCATGCTGCCGTGCTTAGGACGGCGAAATGTCTAGAGCCGCCCCTGCTGGCTAAGAGGTGCATTTTCTTCTGCTTTTAGTGTTTTGTCATTTGATATTCATCCAGCAGCTCTTAACTAAGATATAATGGCCGATAGTTCTTGCAAAGTTCCTGACCTTTTGTTGATACTGCTTCATAGTCCTACTGGTGTAACAGTGTTCACTTCTTATGTGCTAATATTGGGAAGAATTTTAATAGTTATGAGCTGCCTGATTTATCATTGAGCCATTCAATTTTATGTGTAGAAACACTGTTGTTGTCTGAGATGCTCATCCGAAGCAAGGTTGAGTCGTTGGTGTAGGTCACTGCTAGTGGCCTATTTATTGCTATCACAATTCTATTTCATTTCCTTCATAAAGTCCCTCACAATGGCATTTCTAAACCAGGGTTTATCCAGGCTGTGAATTAGACAAATTCTTTCCAAGCCCAGACAGTGCTGTAATTTATTTTTGATTCATCAGAGTTCCTTGATCCTTGTTCATACAAAAATCATTTCAAAAGGCACAGAAATGAATAGTGTAACACAGCTGAAAAATACCCATCAGCCAGCTAAATGTCTGTAACTGAGGAATGGCCCAAAACCTCCAATCCCATCAGCCTAGGACTATGTGGAGAAGTCTGGATTTGCATCCAGACTTTGCTACATTTATAATCTGCCAAACCAAACCTCCTGATCTGAACAGACCCAAACTTGGTTTAAAACTAGATCAGCACTCAGATTTTTAAGTCAGATCCATATCTCCTCTTAATAAGTATTGATGCTGAAATTTTCTCACGTCTCACTTGCAACACAGTCTGTGCTGGAAACAGACTTCTTCCCCACTTGAGGGTCAGGTTATGACAGTTGTATAGTCAACATTCCTTTAAGAGCTGCAAAAAACAACCAAAAAAACCCCAGGGGTCGTAGGTGCATTTTATAAAGTAGCAAATGTGTAATGTGCTTGTTAGTAAGAAAGGGGGGTCTACTGCAAAACTCCTCTCTGATTTGTGACATAATGTATCAGCTATCTACTATCATAAGATTGTAATGAGGGAAGAATGTGTTTCCTTATATTTGCTTTTTCAGTGCTGGATATACATCTAGCAATCTGTCTTGAGCCCATTGGTGGTATATTCTATAGTTTTGGGTTGCAATCCCCTCATGCATCATAAGCTCAGAGGTGCAAACTGGATCATTGCTTGGAGGAAAGCCTCCAAAGTCACACAATGGAAAAGGAGGTTGTCATGTCAGTGAGATTCTGTAGGTGGCATGCTGAACAGTGTTTGAACTGAGTGAGTATAGATGTCTCTCCCAGATCCTCACTTCTCACCTCTGTCCATGAGCAAAAATAGTGTGAAATGTCAAAAGTGAGTGAATCTGAGGATGCATATATACAGAATGTGAGTAAGGATCCATAAATTATCATCTATATTATCATAAAACTCATTTAAATTTCAGAGTATTAAAAAACACTCACTATTTGATTACTGCATTTTTTGGTGTTCAGAATAAATAAAAGGAAATTAACTTACATGTTGATATATGAGACATTCCAGATGCAAAGGCAATTAAAATTCTGGTTACTAAAGGGTGAGATGCTGATGAAGATAGACTTTGAAAGCATCTGTTAATGAAAATTCTCAAAGGCAAAAGAGCTGTTTGCTCAGGTAGTTTGAGAAACAAAGTTTTGATAAAGGATAAATAGAGAAATAGATATTTTCTAACATGGCTGACTGAAGGTCAGATATCAAGAATAATTTTACAGTATTTGAGGACAATCCAACTAGCATAAAGTTTGACTTTTTTAAAATGACATTTGTCTAGGGCATACTGCGTTAACATTTGTGATGAATATTTATTTCTATTCACAGTTTGATTACTATAATCACCTGTGAATATTTCTTTAAAGGAATAACATTTATCATTATTTAAACATTACTTTCTATATATGTTTTTAGGAGTAGGCGTGCACACTCTTGCTAAAAGGACCAATGCATGGGACAACAAGGAATTAATCTGTGTTATCAATAATTGTAAGATTACAGCATGCATTGAAATTACATTTTTAGGTCCTCAAATGAGAACTGCAGTATATAGGGTCAAGTTTCTGCAGTTTTGAAACTCTCAGCTGTTGGTAGGTGAATAAAAGTTTTCCGTGTACGGTATTTAAAATGAATGCATTATGGTGCTGCTATGACTAATTATTATAATGATTATGCTAGGAAAGTCTCCCCCCGCCCTTACTCAGATGGTAATTCCATAGTACCTTAATTTTTAATTCTGCTAGAGTATTATTTTCACTTAGAATAACTAATACATCTTAAAATCAAAATCCTATTTCGTTTGACAGCTAGTTTACTATTGTATTTACTTCATTAAGTAGGCTTATAAAAGAGATGTTCTCTGTAAGACAATATGGCAGTGCTTTTGTTGTAACGTTTCTGTGGGAGGTGTGTCAATGCTGTTTATAGCAGATATATATGGCTCTTTAAACAATAGCAGCAAAACCTTCAACTATGCAGTAGTGCTTGCTCTGATGAAATAAACTCAGGATTACAAATTGGAAGATCATGAGTTCAAATCCTGTCTTTGCTATTGTTTCACTTATACAGCCTTGGTGATTCATTTTCCTATTCTGCTTCAGTTTTATTATCTGGAAAATAATATTTTCCTACCTCACACACGTGTTGTGAGGATAAATTAGTTAAAGTGCACCGTTTAACACTACCTAACTGCCAAGCATTATTCATCATTTCTGATATTGAATGATAGGAGAACATCTGATATGACATACACTCCTTTTTATTGTTAGCAGTATATCCTCTGTGTGTCTGAGTGCAAAGAAGGTCCTCATGAAATGTACATATAATGTGATGCCAGGCTAAACTGTGCCATTGAGCCCACACTCCCACAGGAGCCCTTAAAAGCACAGCATTTCAGGAGTCCCTGGGAGCTGACTGGTGTGGAGAAGGGCAATAACCATGGCCCCTCTCACACTCTTCTGCATATAAAAAGACAGCAACAGCACTGTCCCTGAACCGTTCTTGTGTTTATGGAGTGATGGTGAGATCCACTGCACCGTCCTGCCCTGCGCTTCCAGAGACCAGGGACAGTCAAGCCCTCTCTATCTGTTAAACACAATTGTTTAACAAAAACAGCAACAACAAAACCCTACTACTCAAACACCTCTCGAAGGTTCATTAATGTGGTGGTTTTTCATCTTCCACCAACAGGCTAAATTTCTCCCTGGTGTCACACCTTTGCCACCAGCAAAATTACACCTTTAATTAATCTGGCCTATGCGTTTGGCACTTACTAAGCCAGTGGCATCCTGTCTCCAACTGAGAGCCACCTGACTTGGGGGTTTTGTACGCCCTGTCTTTGAGCACCCACTCTTCCTGCAGTGCAGATCAGCTGTCTTGTGCAGCAGACTAGGTTATCTGCTAACCTGCTAACAGGGCCGGTGCTTCCATTAGGCGACCCTAGGCGGTCGCCTAGGGTGCCAGGATTCAGGGGGTGGTGTTTTGTGCGCTCCCCACGGGGCGCAAGGGAGCTTCCAGTTCCGCTCCCGTCGCCGAAGAAGGACCTTCTGTTGACGTGCTGCGGAAAACAGCGGCAGGCAATTGAGCAGCTCAATGACTGCCGCTGTCGCCTGCGGCATTTCGGCAGAGAGTCCTTCTTCGGCGGCACAATGGGAGTGGAACTGGGAGTGCACAAAATGCTGCCCCTCGAATTCTGCCTAGGGCGCCAGAAACCCTGGCGCTGCTCCTGCCTGCTAATTGCTATCGGCATGATTCCTAATCCCCTTTTTGCTTAGATAAATATATAAACACAGTCAGATATATTCTTTTAGATGTAGTAATTAGCATATTAGTTGAGCTCTAGGCAGGGATTTTTGCCCCCCTTTGATTTTGTACTTTGCAGGTTAATATCATGAGCTAAACCCAAGATGCTGTTTCATGCAGAGTCCTCTTTTATCTTCTGCACATTTCTACATTGTACTGTGTTTCTGCTGCTTAACTGCTGTGCCTTATGCCCGCCTAAACTATAGTGTTAATGGACTTCTCCAGTCTCAGGACCCATGGGGAAAAAATGGTATAACAATTAAATAAGTCTTATCTGTACAGCTGATCTTGTTCCAGAAATGTATCCACAAATTATGAAGACATTCCCGGTTTCTTCCAACTAGACAAGCTCATAGCCTGGTTCCAAAATTAAATAACTGTTCAGAGGGGGCAATAAAAATGATTAGGAGGCTGGAGCACATGACTTATGAGGAGGGGCTGGGGGAGGGAACTGGATTATTTAGTCTCAGAAGAGAAGAATGAGGGGGATTTGATAACTGCTTTCAACTATCTTGAAGGGGGTTCCAAAGAGGATGGATCTAGACTGTTCTCAGTGGTAGCAGATGACAGAAAAGGAGTAATGGTCTCAAGTGCAGTGGCGGAGGTTTAGTTGCATATTAGGAAAAACTTTTTCACTAGGATGGTGTGAAGCACTGGAATTGGCGTTACCTATGCGATGGTGATGGAATCTCCTTCCTTAGAGGTTTTTAAGGTCAGACTTGACAAAGCCCTGGCTGTGATGATTTAGTTAAGCATTGGTTCTGCTTTGAGCAGGGGGTTAGACTAGATGACCTCCTGAGGTCCCTTCCAACCCTGATATTCTGTGATTCAGCCTTGTTCCCTGAGGATCTTTCCCTAAGCTAGCTTCAGATAAACAGTACACCTAGGGCCCTGCTCAAGTCACTTGTCTCAATCCTTATTCCCATTATGGTCACATTGGTATCAGCCAAATGATACGTGCAGATAAAGGTACATAACTGCTGAAGGAAACGCATTCCAAAATGGCTACAGTATAGCATTCCTTTGGCTGCCCAATAATACTTTATTCTGAGTTCACTGACGTCAATGGTGGTTTGGCCTGATTGAGTGCAGAATTCAGGACTCACAAAGAAATCTGTGGTTGGGGAGGAATATTGCTGGATTTGAATTCCAAAGTTTGGTATTCTGCTGTGGATTGTAGGCAATTGTCTTTATTGCACTACTCGAGACTTTGTAACATCATTCTCTTTTGCTGAAGAGAAACAGAGTCCTGAGCTCATCCTAAGATTTGCTAGATAAAGGTTCCTCTGATTTAAACAGTGTTCTTTTAATCTATTTTTATTTGGAACATTAACGGCTGCAAATTTAATTAATTTTATTAAGCTAAAGAAGCTTTAACATTTAATATTTCACATTTACAATGGCTTTCCCTTTGGTAAGGCTGTTCTCCACTACCTTCCAGACCTCTGCATCCTCCTGTGGCAGAATGCCCTTAATGCTCCCTCTGCCAGCTTTCTGTTAGCATCAGTATCAAGAGTTCTCGACAATCTTGACAGTGAGTACTCTGGGAATACCCTACAGCCCCTGCCCACTGGATAGCACAGCGCTCTTCACCTTCTGTCACTTCTCAACGTATATTATTATTTCCTTCACTGGTTTCCTGTGCTACTTCTGCTGTCTTCCCTGGACAGTCATTACCTGCTTGTTTTGGTGTGTTTTTCCCTCAAACACAACTAACAGAGTCTGGTTTCAAAGAGTCTCCCAGCCTGGATTATTCCAACCTGCATTCAGAAAACTATAAATTACTCGACCATTAATATGCCCTTGAAAACATTTAAAATGAAGAATCCCACAGCAAAGATAAAAACCTGGATTCGCCCCTTTCATAGAACTTGGATCATAACATGATTTCAAGATATAAATATATTTCCATTAGCATGAAACCAAAAGTGGCCTGTTCCACATTTTCCCACCAGCATGAGAGTTGTATCCAAATGACAAGGCCAGTTACATCACATCTTCATCTGGCCTTGATCCTTACAGTCTTTGGGCCTGATTCTCCTCTGTATCACTCTAGTTTATATCGGTGCAGCTCCACTGGAAGCACTGGCATTGCACTGACGTAAATCTGGAGTAATGCAGTGGTGATTTAGGCCCTATATTATCAAAAAATGGAGATTAAAGTGAGCAGCAGTCAGTAAGAAATAGTGACTTTTGAGCATCCAGATTTCTTTTTTTACACACACCATTCAATGCTGTGGATCTGAAATCCTGCGGGCTTAGCTATATCCCTTCCTGAACAAATGCAGACCAGATGGTTCCTGGAAACTTTCAGCTGACAAGGCAAGGCAAGGCAGGTTCACTTTCACTCATCCAAACTGGAATATCTGTGTGTGAGGATTGTTGTGTTTATGGATAACCCAGACAATAATGTAATTCGCGATGAAAGAAACAATAGGGGGCATAATAAATTAGTGGTATAGAAGGTGAAAGAAAAAGATAACATAAGGGTTTATATGCTTCCAGTTCTAGAGCTTTGTGTGACATCAGAATAGCAGCACATAGTCTACCATATGCAAGTTATTGGTGCATTTCAAATGACCAGGTAAGAAACAGTTTAAATGAGATTATTCCATTTTTTATTTAATAATTCAAGCTGCAAAGCTTAAGTGAATGCAATTAGAATAAAAGAGCACTGCAGGGCCTAGGTATATGCCAAGACTCGTATTAGTGTACAGCTCAGCAGAGATCTCTTGCTTGTTCTGCTCCTTTAAGCATACATGAAGTATGTAAACTTATATTACCTTTTCCTTTTGCCTTCTGTATGCAAAACACACCTCCCCTTTCTCCTCTGTTCTGACACATGCATTAGTTTACGCGAGTCTAACAATACTAGATACATGCTTTTCCTTATTGGTGTTTAAACTAGTGCTGGGTTCAGAGATAAGTAACCAGAATATCCAAATGCAGCTAAACTTCTAGCGCTCTGAGTAGATTTTAGGTGTAAATAAACATCATAAAGTTCATATTTGACATTAAGGGGAAACTTTCACAAGGGTGGCCTCATTTCTGTGGCTCAGTCTACATCTGCCGATTATGGGTCCGCATTTGGGTGCCTGCAGTTCAGTTGTGGACCCAAATCATAGTTCTTCACCACTAGGTAACCAATTGTGCACGCAAATCAGATTTGAACGCACAATTCATTTTTCTGGCCCACACACTTTGTATTCATGTTTCCCATCTGAAAATATGCCCCTTTAAAAAATCCCTAGCCCTTACCAACACAGAAGAAAAAGGAATTGCAATTTAACGCTCCATTTTTGAGATCTAGGATTTCCCTTATATTGTCCATTAAGAGGATCAGTGATTTAAAATAATGTTTTCACTAATTTCTTTGGTGCCAATCATAAAGAGTTTCATGCTATAATAGAGATGTTCCAGTATGGTCCACTGGGCAGAAAGAAGAAAAATGCCCTCCATGATACCATTGTATATGCTCTTTTCAGTGGTCATTGCTATCGGATCAAGTTCAGTCATGTAGTATGTGAAATTCCATCTGGTTGAATAAGCTGTTCAAGCAGAAGATTTTGCTTAGCTGGATTTGGGAAAGAGACTCATATGCTTTGGTAAACTGATGGAAGTGGGTGAAATGTCATCTTTATCTGTGTCAGTAGCAATGGCTGAGAAACACCCATCTCAGAAGGAATGGTTCATAACTAGCTAAAATACAGTCTCTGCTTACCCTTTAGAAGAGTGAAGATACTGGTTTTCTTTGTGTTTTAATATGGCCAGAGAAGGAAGTGTGGCTGCAGCACTGGGAAGTGCAGAGGGTGCAGCTCTGATGAAGACCTCTGGACTATTTAAAATGCATAGACAGCTATAGTGGCAGATAATCCATTCCTGGCCTTTGCTTTATCTTTTTGGGGTCCTGTCTCAGCAAACCACATAAGCACATGCCTAAATGTTTTGCTGACTAGGAGTCTGGCTGCTTATGTTTGTTTTGTTCAGTTTGTAAGAGAGCCTACTTCTGCCTTTGCCTCCAGCTCATTCAGTTGATAATGACAAGGATTCGATTTTGGATATCACCAATATCTTTAGAACCAGCGGAAGCATCCTGACATTGGCTGGTTTGAATTTTAAGCTTCAGTCTGAGTTAGAGGATCATTCTGATGAGGGCTTAGTAGTGGTATCAGTGAACACATTTTAAAAACATATCCTATCACAGTCACCTACAAGAGTATTATATAGAGAGAGACCTATCTCATAGAGCTGGAAGGGACCTTGAAAGGTCATGGAGTCCAGCCCTCTGCCTTCACTAGAGGACCAAGTACTGATTTTTGCCCCAGATCCCTAAGTGGCCCCCTCAAGGTTTGAGCTCACAACCCTGTGTTTTAGCAGGCCAATGCTCAAATCACTGAGCTATCCCTCCACCCTATTAGTTTCTCTTAGCTTGGCTCATATTTACTTTCAACAAAACCGTTCCCAAATAGCTTGCTCCTTGACCTGAACTGAACTGGAAACACTACTTGCCTCTTAACTACTTATGAGCGCGACCCAGTGCCTACCGTACCAATAGCCACAAAACTGAGCAAGTATCAGAGGGGTAGCCATGTTAGTCTGGATCTGTGAAAGCAGCAAAGAGTCCTGTGGCACCTTATAGACTAACAGACGTATTGAAGCATGAGCTTTCATGGGTGAATACCCACTTTGTCGGATGCATATATTCACCCACGAAAGTTCATGCTCCAATACGTCTGTTAGTCTATAAGGTGCCACAGGACTCTGCTGCTAAAACTGAGCAAAACACCCTGTAGCTGGCTGGCTTCCTTCTGGGGTACACAAAATTAGAGTCATTCATGAGAGCTATACACCTGCACTCTGTTATATGAGAGTATCTTTTGTGAAACACTCGCACTAAAATAGATTTATCTGGAGGGGAAAATGTAGTTACACTGGCTCACTCATGGATATGCAAGGAACTGGGAGTGACATTTCCCCATTCACTCCCTAACAGAGAGATCCCCATGGACAATTACATTTTTACTGTTGCTAAGTTAAACAAAGAAACACTCAGAGTCTGAAACGAGAAAAACGAGGAAAACCTTTTTAAAAATAGCCCTGCTGCTAAATATAGCAGCATCCACAAGGGTAGAGTACAACTGAAGTTGGGAACATGTTGTTCATGCAAATATCTCGTAATGGCTAAGGATGTACATTGCAGTAAGATGCTGCCGAAGACAGTAGGCGTAGAGAAATGCTGAAGGGTAGGGAATAGTGAATGCTGTGTTTTCAGGGAATTGGCTGATGGTTTCTTGAAAATGTGGAAGAGGTGTGTTTTGTGCTGTTTCTATAAAGCAATGGAGACTCAGTCAGGTGGGGGGAAGTGGAGGAGCAAATGATAATTTGTGAGTGAGATGTGGAAGAGAAGGACCAAGAAGAGGACGCAAATGGCAAAGCACAGAGAGGAATCATGGGAAGGATGGAGAGATGCGATCATGAAGGCAGAGGGGGGTATTGCCATAGAAGTACCTGAATATAAGGAGAAACAGTTCGTAGTGGATACAGGAGTGGTGGGGAGTCCATGGAATTCTTTCATGCTGTGAGTATTTGATTATGTTTACATGTATCGGAGAAAAGTTGTTGAATAACCCTCTCCACTCCTCGCACTTCTTTGAAATAGCAACTTCTGGACAAAACACGCATGTGCATACACACACATGTGGGTATACCGCACATGAAAGGGCTTTCTTGTAAGATATCCTGTTTTTGATTAAGTCAGATATGACCTAACAGAACTTGATCTGGAACCAGGAATTGCAGAGACCAAACTGTATGGGTAATGTGAACATAGGAACAGCCATACTGGTATAACCAGTATCACGTCATCTGAAAGTGGCCCATGCCAAGTGTTTCAGAGGGAATGAATAGAACAGGTAATCATCGAGTGATCCATCCCCTGGCACCCATTCCCAGCTGGTGGCACTCAGAGGCTAGGGACTTCCAGAGCATGGGGTTGCATCCCTGACCATCTTGGCTAATAGCAAGTGATGGACCTATCCTCCACGAACGTATCTAATTCTGTTTTGAATCTCATTATAGTTTTGGTCTTTGCAGCATCCCATGGTAACAAGTTCCACAGGTTGACTATGCATTATGTGAAGAAGTACTTCCTTTGTTTGCTTTAAACTTGCTGCCTATTCATTTCATTGGTTGACTGGTTCTTTTGTTATGTGAAGGAGTAAATAACACTTCCTTAATTCACTTTCTCCACACCAGTCATGATTTTATAGATCTCTGTCATTCCCTCCTTATCCTTCTTTTTTCCAAGCTGAAAACTCCCAGTCTTTTTAATTTCTGATCATATGGAAGCTGTTCCATACCCTTAATCATTTTGGTTGCCCTTATCTGTACTTTTCCAATTCTAATATGTCTTTTTTGAGATGGGGCAACCAGAACTTCACACAGTATTCAAGGTTTGGGCAGACCACGGATTTATATAGTGGCATTATGATATTTTCTGTCTTATTATCGATTCCTTTCCTAATGGTTTCTAACATTTGGTTAGCTTTTTTGACTGCTGCAGCACATTGAGCAGATGTTTTCAGAGAACTATACACAATAACTCCAAGATCTCTTTCCTGAGTTGTAATTTAGATCCTATAATTTTGTATGTATAGTTGGGATTATGGTTTTCAGTGTGCATTACTTTGAGAGTGTAGTAAAGTACCTTCTTTCCAATGTATTTATTTTCAACTTATTTCTTTGGGACTATCCATAATCATTTATGTATCTTTATTTGCAAAAAGATAGAGGAATGCCGTTTCTTGCAGGCTCCCATATGGGATCAGAATATTCATAAACTGAAACTATTAATACATTCTGACTGGAAGATTTCTAAAGATTGTGGACCAATTTATTATTAGTTTAGCGCAAGCACAAGATTTATATTAACACATGAATAATGTAAAGCAGAAAGGTGTAAATAGTTCTTATTTAGTAGAAACAAATATTATAAAAGCAAATCTTTACGTACAAAGCTTTTGTAAATTCCTGTTAACTGTATTTGCATTTCCAGGGTATGTCAAACTACCCACCGGATCAGCAGTTAGTGATCGATCTATCGAGGATCGATTTATCGCGTCCCGTGTAGATGCAATAAATTGATCCCCGATTGCTCTGCCGTCGACTCCTAAACTCCACCGTGGTGAGAGGCGAAGCGGAGTCAATGGGGGAGCAACGGCAGTCAACCCCACGCTATGAGGACACAAGGTAAGTCAACCTAAGATACGTCAACGTCAGGTATGCTATTCTCGTAGCTGAAGTTGCGTATCTTAGGTCGATTTCCTTCCCCCTCACCCCCAGTGTAGATGAGGCCTCAGTCTTATATGTGAACTTCCTCCTGTTTCCAGTGAAATCTCACTTTCTGAGACATCACAGCCATCTTTGTAAAATATGATGTTGAGGAAGACTGAATTTATCATACTATAGATATGTAAATTCCTCTCTTTTAATAGTGTCAGTGGAAAGGGGATGCCAGAAAAGATTCCCGGCCAGAGCATGTATAAATTGTCACCACCTTTGACAAGACAATAACATGCATCCATACAAAGGAAAACCAATAAAACTCAAGTGCTTTAGGTAGCCAGTGTGGGCACTTTGAAAGGAGGTGGGAAGCCTCATGAAAAGTTCTACTAATGCTCTACATGCAGGCTCGGTTAGGGTATAGCTCAAGCAACAGAGGTCAGATTCCTCCCTCGGTTACACCAGTAATGATCCAGAGACTCTCCATTGATGTCAGTGGCGTTGTTGCAAATTTACACCAGCGTAAATGAGATCGGACTCTTTGTCCTAATTATTTAGTATAAAAAACACCCTTAAAATGAAATCTCAGATTTGAGCTCAGAAAAGCAACTGGTGTAGTTCAGATCTTTCAGTGCTTTGTTCCTGTGTGTGCCTCAAGGATTTTCAGTCTCAAAAACAGGTGAGGGAGTTTGCCATAAAGTACTAATAAATTTCCGTGTTCAAATATAAATAATTAAACCTAGCAAATGTGTGTATATGTATATGTGTGTGTGTAGAATATACATGAAGTACTTCTGTGCTTCTAAAGTAGGACTATGAATAAGGACTCCAAAGTGTAAATCAATTTTTAATTCAATAATTTATGAATAAATTATTTAGATAAAAACATTCCACTCGCACGTTTCTGTACTGAAACGGATGCATTCGATTGGAAGGTGAATTGAACTCTTCTGAATAGGAAATAATTGAAAATATCCTACAGTCTCAACCTCCTGAAAAAGGGGGTCAGTAAACACAAACTAAATGCTGCAAGACAAGGAATACAAATCAGTGCCCCCGGGCTCCCACATAAGCTACCTTTGGGGAGGCGATTTCCCTTCCCAGCTTCATTACAGTTAGCTCACGGCTCTTTACTCAAGTTTGTCTGCAGCCCAGTCACAGCTGTGCGCAAGGAATGAACTGCAGTTTGCTTGCATAAATTTCCCACTGTGCAGCTCTTTGTTCATTTCATGCTGCTCTGTTGAGGCTGCTGAATGAGTCAATGTTACCTTAATATAAGCTTTAAAAGTGTAGTTAATACTATTGCATTCCATATCTAAAAATATTTCTTGAAATAAAAGTGAATATCAGCAAATATGCTCTACAGTACATGTCTCCAGTAGCCAGCTCGATGATTTAGTTGGCATCCTTGTATGCAATGGTTGGGTCTGTACCAATTAATGATCCATTCCTGTAGTTTCTGTTCAGACAAAACTCCCATTAGATTCTGTCCATCTCCTGAATCTGATGAGAGTTTTGCCCATGTGAGGACTGCAGGGTCACACTCTTAGCTGGCATGGACCCTAATAAAACCACAAACAGGCCAGGTCAGGCCATAACTGCTGTTAGGCCAGCTCTCAATCTCAGTGATTTGTTTCTGGAATAATTCTACTAAAATCAATGTCGCTGCTCAGAATTGACACCAGGGTAACAGAAAGCACAATCTGTTCCCTACCATCTTGTCATTCAGGTCATAAACTGATTGCAGGCTACTATCTACTATATTTCTTTTCAGACAATATAATTTTTAACCTGTTCTCACATATTTAAACCAGTTTTTTTCAGTAAACAATTGCATTGTATTTTTCTCCCCTCTAGGATTTTCCATTCTTCAGGCAATTATGGAAGCAGCAGTACAAAACAACTGGCAAGTGACAGCCAGATCTGTGGGAAGTATAAAGGACGTTCAGGAATTTAGGAGAATCATAGAGGAAATGGACAGACGACAGGAAAAAAGATACTTAATCGACTGTGAAGTAGACAGAATAAACACAATTTTGGAACAGGTATTTTTTGAATCTGTGCTGTATGTGACTGTTACATAAGAGTTTGGAATTATGTCTCTACAGAAACAAATTAAACAGCTCTTAAAAAAATAAGTCATAAAAACGTGCCAATTACCTTTCTAAAATTAAATATCCTGGATGGCTTTCACATTTGATGGCAAATAATTTAAATGGAACCCAGCAGAAAACATCTCTGTAAATTTGTTGTTGCCTTCTAAATTAATAAAAAATAGGGCAAACCTTTGCTCTCAGCGGTAGCCCTTACTCATGTAAATAACCCTGCTGAAGGCAAGGCTACTCTTGTGGGTAAAGGTTGCAGGATTGAGTGCTGTTTGTAAAAAGGGATCACAGTAAAAAACTAAAATCAGCCAGTGAAGGCGGGAGAGGCACTGATTCAGGTATGAATAAAACTGTCACATATGGAAATATTTCTGTGGGGAAATTCAGTTGATTCTTGCTGGCCTTTTTGGGGGTGTGCAAAGGGTCCTCCCCCACTATATTGCAGGGTGTGGTGGAGTCACATTCACTCCTGCTAGAGAGAGCAAATACTAGGTGACTGCGCACATGACATAGCCCTCTCAGAAGTGGGCTTCCCTCAGAATCAGTTTAAAAGCCTCCAATAGCTCCTTGGGGCTGACCAGAACATCAGTCTCCACCTTGGCCTAAGTAAGGAGATCGGTCCCGGGTAGGAGCCCCTGGTGTGGTAGTCTTCCAAGAGTAGGTGGGAATGAAGTGGGTCCATGGTCCTGTCCCCTTTCAGTACCAGCTGCCATGGCTGTCTCTGTGGGAGAAAGTACACTGTGCAGCTGAAGGACTGTAAAAGCAGCACTCCACTTACACATCAGGGATCAGAGACAGGCCGGCTCCCCACTGGCCATACTCAGAGCTCACAGCCCCAGCAGAGCCTACGTTACAATGGAACCAACCCATTCAGCCTGTTTGTTCATAGGCAGTGGCACACAGGGATTTGCTCAGTGTTAAGACTGCAAACTCCTACGATAAATGCCACTTCATAACTCTAACTGCAGCTTTATACTCTGGAATAATCAAAAGTAAAGTTTAAATTTCATGAAGCGTTAGCATATTCTTGTCCAAATTGTATATTGTTGACAAATAGCAAACTAGCCACGCTACCACAAACAAAACCAAAGAATTTCAGGAGACGTGAATCAATTTGGACAGCATTCAATTCCAGTCAAGTCCCAAGCTGAATCATTTCCAGTCACTGGAGTTATAGGGCCTCAACTTGCTGCCTTTCAATTTAATGGGAGTTTTGTCATTGAATTTGATGAAAGCAGGACCAGGCCCCTCCTGCATAAGAAAGGCCTGTACTGTTAGATAGAAGCTAAGTACTGGGGAATTTATCATAAATGTCTCTTAGACATTAACAGTTTGATTCAGGCTTAAAGTCTAGGGAGTGACTTGAAACCATGTGAGCGAAAGAGAACTGCAAGTAGTCATAACGGGATCAAAATGGATGGGTCTGTCCCGCTAATACTAAGCCCTGCAATGCTGTTGGCTGCATATGCTTTCGCTCAGCCCTAATCACTTTGGACTGAGTCCTGTCTCAAGGCATATGCACACAATGTAGCCCAATGGGTGGTACTATTCCAAGGAAAGTCAACCTCTGAGCCGGGTTGTATAAGACATACATGGCCACTCAGCTCCAGTCCTCCTTACCAAAAGTGTCTGTGATGCCACCACCCTGACTGCCAGTGACGTGGTCAGGACAGTGGGATGATGCCAAAGAGGCACAGGCTGCCTTCCAGCTGACTGAATATGCTGCATAGCTGCAAGGAAGCATCTTAGTGACTGTTGTTGCCAAGCCTCCAGGATTGTCCTGGAGTCTCCAGGATTTAAAATTAATTTTTAATTAACTATTATGCCATGTGATGAAGCCTCCAGGAATATGCCCAACCAAAACTGGCAATCCTACTAATGACAAGCTACAAAACAGAGCTTTTAACCAGACACGCAACTTGGCCATGGGGTTCAAAATACCTCGTCTCGCCCCATAGTGATTAGGTGGGGAATGTCAGAAGGGGGAGTGGGTTTTCCATCACCCAACCCCATCACAGCAGTGGTGCTAACTGGAACATGCCTCTTGTGAGAGCTGGTGAAAGATCTACAAAAGGCTGCTTAGAGGTGGAAAGGGGTTTGAGTTTCCTACTTCCTGAGCAGCTTCATGGTTTCTACCTATGTGGGGGATGCAGAATCCCCTTCTCTCCCTTAAACACTGGGCCCAACTTCCCATGGCTCAGATAGCCTCATATAGCACCTACTCACTCGGGTCAGGGGCGGCTCTAGCTTTTTTGCCGCTCCAAGCAGGGCAGGCAGGCTGCCTTCGGCGGCGCACCTGCAGGATGTCCCTGGTCCCGAATTGCCACCGAATCCGCGGGACCAGCAGACCACCTGCAGGCACGCCGCCAAAGGCTGCCTGACTGCTACCCTTGCAGGGACCGGCAGGCCGCCCCCTGCAGCTTGCCACCCCAGGCACGTGCTTGTAGTGCTGGTGCCTGGAGCCGCCGCTGCTCAGGGGAATAGGGAAGGAAGCCATGTCCACATGGGTTGGCATTTGGCCTTCAGTCTTCCATTATTTTAGTGAGTGTCCTGTGTTTATGGAGAAATGTAGCAGAACGCAGGACATTTGAGGGGTTTATTCTTTCATTTTCTTGCATTGCTGTTGAAGAGGCAAAATGCAGTAAACAAAGTGTGCATTCCTCAAAAGTTGCAAGTGAGAACCTTTGAGCAAAGTATGATCTAATGAATGCACTGTGCACCCAGTCGCATGGTGAGGATGGGCCCTTTGTTTCTAGACTACATCCATTCTTTTATCTTATTCTCCGTGTATTTATACTGCATGAATAAGAAAAATATATATATGGGAGCATGCCGGTGGCGAAAATGAGAGCTGTATCTTAGCCTAAGCATGTATCAAAGTGGATTAATGATCTAAATTCTTCTTCAAATGTATTGAGTTCAAATCTGCGTAGGGTTGCATGTTTGATAAATGTTTGATTCAACATTCCATCATTATGATTATTGATTTGATGAACTCTTAGCTCTCACATAGCTAAAGCCCTGGGCTCCAAGTTATCCCTAATTGTCCGGTGTTTTCCTTTAACTTTTAGATATCGCATTTCTGAATTGCTAAATTATTCATTTTCCAGGTCTGTATTATTTATACTTACAAGTCAGAGTCCATGAAATTGTACAATAATCTTTCTTCTGAATGGTCTTGAATGTAATTTTACTTGCACCAGGACCAGAGATGCCAACTTCCTGAGTTCCTGAAGAGTGCTTGACACACACACCCTGCTCCGCCTCAGTCCCCGCTCCCACTCCCCCCTTCTCCCAAGCCACCACCTCTGCCCCTCCCCCCACCTCTTCCTGCCCCTGCTCCTCTCTCCCCCACCCCAGCACCTCCTGCACACTGCTGAACAGCTGATTGTGGTGGGCAAGAGGAGGAGCTGATCTGCAGGGCTGATGGTGGGTGCTGAGTACCCACTATTTTTTTCTTGTGGGTGCTCCAGCCCCGGAGCACCCCCGAGTCAGTGCCTATGACCAGGATTGGGTCTACAGTTTTCAGAAGTGGTTTTCAGTAATGCAATAACATAGAATGTGGTTGACTAGTTAATCACTTGACAGTATAGCTTAAAGCCCAGATCCTGCAGACATTTACGCATATGATTACCATTACATATGTGAGCAGGCTTATTTGACTTCATTGGAACTGCCCATGTGTAAAGTCCATTTATATTTGTAGGATCAGGGCCTAAAATGGATTTTGAGTTATTTGGTTATGAAACAAAAGAAACTAGTTAGTAAAGCAAACCAACTGTTGGGATAAATATTCTATTACATACTAGACAAAAAAAGATAGTGTCCAGTTTTGCACCACTTACCCATGCACATCGTCCTATGGGACCATTCGTATGAGAAAGGGATGCAGGACTGGGCCCCACATTGGTGCATATTATGATCAAAATATCTACAACTAGCAGCCTCCAGAGATTTTTCTGGTCCAAAACTCAAGAACAATGACATCCTTTTCTGCAGGTGAAAGTCAGTATTGGTACACCCCTGGGTCCACTGCTGAACAATTAGTTTTTCAGGCTTTTACTTCTGTCTCTTCAGCTTAGCTGCTTATCTTCTCATAAGGCTAATCAAATCGTACAAAAATTCAAACAGTAGTTAGTTCACTATAGTTGGAATACTCAAAGGGATGATGAGATGTCCTTCTTATAGACAACTGTGCTTTGCTGATAGGGGAAAGGATAACTTTGGATTTGCATATTTTAGATTGTTTTTCGCTTAGTGTAGAAAGGCTACTCAAGCCACACACACACAAAATTAATAAGCTCTTAAAAAAAAAAAAAGACAAATACTACTGTGTGCTGACTATTCAAGTTTTAGATGCTTAGGGCACTCATTTTCTTTGAGGTGATGACTGAAAACAGTGTATATTCGAGTTAAGCCAAAACATTCAAAAGAGATTAGGGATGGTGGATGTTCAACATAAATGTTACCAGTAAAAGGGCTTGATTGTCAGAGAGTGCGTGGCACCTGCCCTCTGACAAGGCCCCTTTCAGTTGGTTCAGGTTGGGTACCCCCAAAATATCTAGTTTCTCTTGAAAATCTTGGTCCCGAATATAGTTTAAGCCATTTCATGTGTCAGTTCAACCTGAGGAGTTACAGTCTTCCATTAATACTAATTGGTAATGGACTTTTGAAATTAGACTCATTGATAAGATCTAGTATACACAGTAGTATTGTTTGAAACTTAAATGTCAATTTAAATCCAAGGGCCTTAAATCACTTTCTAAACAATAATTAAACCTCCCAACAGCTCTGTGAGGTAATATTATCTCTAGTCTGCAGATTGAAAAACTGTAGTAGCGAAGGTTGTGAGACAAATTTTAAAGAGAGATTTTCTCAGATTTATCTATTCTACAAAGACGTTTGTCAAATGTTGAGGTGAGTGAGGTAATACCTTTTATTGAATCAGCTTCTGTCAGTGAGAGAGAGAGAGAGAGGCTTCTGAGCTTATGCAGAGCTCTTCTTCAGATCTGAGAAAGGTACTCAGAGTATCACAGCTAAATACAAGGCAGAACAGATTGTTTAGCACAAGTAGTTAACATATTTCTAGGGACCATTCAACATGAAGTGTCCTGTTTACACCCCTCCACTCACAGAGGGGGAAAGAAGGGAGGGGTAAGGCAACTGGGGGACATGGGAGTGGGAGTTAGTGGATAATAGATTGTTAGAAGTCATAAATCCCATGTCTCTATTCAGCCCATGATTTTTAGCGTCTAGCAACGTTATGAATTCAAGCTCCTAGATTCGTCATTTGAAAGCGTTGTACAGATTTCCTTTGAGGATGAGGACTGTTAGGTCAGAGTGATCGCTTTGTGAAAAGTCTTCACCCACAGGTGATGTGGTGTTTTTGTCTTTTATCACTTTCCTTTGTGAGTTCATTCAAGAGGATGGTGATTGTCTGGTTTCACCCACACTGGGGCATTTAGTGCACTGGATGAGGTATGCCACATGTTGACAAATGTCGTCATTTTGAGTTTTTGCTAAGTCTGAATTCATCATGAATAATTCCCAGTGAGCATTCACTTAGGTCCAGATTTTTAAATCTGTTTAGGCATTGCTGTGCCTAACTGATTTAGGAGCCTAAATCTCATTTTAACGTTTAAATATCGTTAAAAAGCTGGGCCTTATTGCTCAGTTAAGTCACATTGTACTGTTTCTGATCTCTAATTGGATGAGTACTGAAGTGCTTTTGGTGCAAATGCTTGCTAGAGCAAATTTAAAGTTCAGTTTTGGTGAATACACTCACATGTAGACATGATCTTTTTTCCTCTGGAAATATTCATGCCATTCATGCTTTGTCCACATAGATTCTGAAGTATTACTTACATTGAATAGTAGCTGACCCCACAAGCGGTTTCACTGAGATCAAGAAAATCTGGCGCAGGTTCTCTGTTCACTAATACATACTAATAAGCAATAAAACATGGGCCAAAGGCCATTCATAGGCATTCTTCTGTCTTAAGAAACCATCCCAGAGTCTCCCTAAAAATAGGCCCCATGCCTGTAATTATAAATCTCTATCTAAAGTTAAACATGTATGTTATTCTGGCATTATATTGGTATAGTTTTGTTCCATCTCTGTATGAAGGTTCCTTTTGAGCTGTCCCTTTCAATAGATTTCTTTGTACACTCCTCTTGAGCCACCTCCACCATCTCTTTAAACATTTAGCCCATTTCCCATCTTTCATCCCTCTTTCAAATAAAAATTGTCAAACCTAGTCTAATATATTCTTCGTTTCACCGGATTTTGTCTTTTACAAATGTAATTTACTACTCATGTTGCCATCCAATCACTGTTTCTCACATTATTGTTAATATTTAGCCATAGATGTGGTCCTGTATCTGTGAAACCAGTAAATCTTCTAGTTGCCATTCACCCATACTGGTATTAAAACTGATCCTCTGTAAAATTCATGAACTCCCCGTTCTTCTTGTTCCTTGATGACAAAATATTCCAGTATTATTTCACAGGTAGATATTAAACGATTTTATTGTCATGAAAAAAGGCATCTGGTTCTGCAAAATAGCAGCAGGCTTTAGAGTTTGACTGTTTATTTAGAAACAAGTCTTCAGGTTCAGAAATATGGTTTTCTTATTCCCAAGATGAGTCGTATTTCAGACTAGAGTGGCTCAGTGTCCATTTAGAAGCAAATCCCTGAAGGGAAAATAAGACGGAAGAAAATCATTCAGGATCAAAATGGTGAAACATTACAAAAGACTTGTTTATTTCAGAGAATATATGCTTTTATCAAAAGGAGACTATCTCCAAACAAAATCATAAAGGTTAGGCTACAAGGCAATCTCAGTATTGAGTGGACGCCTCTTGCAAACAAAACATAAGTAATACTGTAGGAAGGACTATAATGCACAAAAATTTTAAATAACGGTCAAATTGGTAAAAAGCCTTCAAGTAAAGTGTCCCTAGGAACACAGAGGGGAATCTGACTAACTTCTCTGCAGTGGAAGTATATAACCTGAGTTGATTTTTGAGTCTGAAATTTTAAGATTAAGGAGATCTAAAGTTTTTCAATATTGCCATTGCTGTATTACTTTGTAGAAGCATTCAGTCCTCAGTGAGGTGTATTGTGATCACTGCAAGAAGGCTCCCAGATTTTTGGTGTGTTAAGAATAAATATAAAAAATGCATCATTTATATTACAGAGTTTTAAAAAAATACCCAAAATGATCAGGAAAAATATCCAAGTGTAAAGTTAATCAGGATCCAACATTGCAAGTTATGTATGCTTTAGGTGTATTTAAGATATATCATAATTACTGTACTGCCCTGTCCATATTTTCCATGCAATTTTACAAAATGTAATAATTGCCCCATAAATACACTGGTATGTTTGGGGGAGACACCAAAGGGCTGGGTATCCTTAGGCTCTGTTTTCTCTGTTATGTGTCCCATTGGTCTCTTCCTCAACCTAGTATTTTCCACTGCTGTCACAGAGCTGAGGTGTGCTGCTGAGGTTCTGAGGGCACTGTGCCACAGAGGAATCATGGACCAGGATATCATATTCTGTGGGGACCTTGATTTGCCTGCGTAAGGGATTCAGGGTGAGGCCTTGAGGGGTGTCTAGTATATGCAGACGCTTGTTACAAGTTACTCCGATACTGACCCATTTAATTTCCATGACCATAATGATCTAGAAACTCGGTCACCAAAGACTATCGGTCATCTTTCCACACAGATTTGACCAGTTCAAATGCCCATAAATGCATTTTAGGAGGGAAGAATTTACAAATATAGTATTGGTCACTTCTTTGAGGTGATCATGCTGGATATGAAGCCTCCATTGGGGAGAAAAGGGGGTCTCCTGAGGTCAACAGCCCTCTCCATTTGATTGTAGCCAACAAAATTGTGAAAGGTGACCGAATGTGCTCATGTCAACAGCCATTTCTGCCCAAAGGGAATGCTAGTAACAGGTATTAAAGTAATAATGAGCCACAGACATGGTGTCTGAACTATAGAGAAGCAAATGTCCTTTTCAGATTGGGCTAAACCTCTGCACATATAAAACATTTCACACATTCCTATGGGTGGAATTACTATCTTGTAAATGCTAATGCCTTCTGAAAGCCATCCTCTACCTCGCATAAGATTTCCCAGATTCAGAATGACAAAAATTTAACAATCAGAATGTTATTCCTACTGCAGAGTGATTTAAGGTAGTGTCACCATGGATCTGAACAGATTTCGAAATAGAATGATTCAGAAATTGCAATTCAGTGCTAATATGATTATTAATCACATTGAATATATATAGCATCATAATGTGCTTGGTGCTTTACAGTTAAAGATCCATTTCCAAAACAAATCACATTTCACATTCCAAAGAGATTACAACCTGATGTCACCATTAAGATTTTATTATTCTGTATTAGCAGCATTTAACAATATTGTACTAATAATTTATAATCATTAGCCATAAGTGCACAAATGCGCGCACATATTTATGCATCTGCTTTTGACATTTTGCATATTTCACCATACTACATACAAGGCATATGTGTGCACAAATAGATCTGTTCATAGTAATTAAGTGTACAATAGGCCTAAATATGGAGTCAATGGAATTACCCTGAATTAACTGGAAGGAAAATTAGAATTGATAGCTCATTCCCTGAGTGATAGATGTATCTACCTAGTTTGAACCTGAATTAACAGGTATCTGTAAAAAGCATCTTCTTCATTTGTTGTACAAGTAGCCCATTTTTGCTGCTTTTTCGGTGACAAGAAGTCTTGTGTTCCTGTTTGATTACTCTTACCAAGCATGGCCAAAAAATCTTTGTGCCCCTTTCATTATTTAAACAGTGTTCACATTATATAAACCACTTCTACTAATTGTTACCCATATTGGAATCTCAGTAGAAAAGCAAATGGTCAAATGGGCCCCTTTGGTACTGAGGTATCCTTTCACTGTTTGATGTGGTCAGACCTGACGTATATTAGTAGGGCAGTGTGTGGGAACTTGATGCTTCTCAGCTGTACCTGTTCTAAATGTAGACAGAAGACTTGAGTCTTCAGGGCTGCCAGGCTGGCACCTTTCACAAACAAAACTCACACAAAATGCTTTTAAGATATATATGACACAATAGAAAACACATACACAGCATGTTAATTGGTTGGAGCTTGCGTTATAGCCTGTCTATTCAATTTTATTTGTACCAACCCGTATGACCATCTAACCATCTCTAACTGCTCTGGGAACCTTTTCCACATCACATGTACCACCTCGAAACAAAGCCTGGATTTTAAAATCTCTTACTCAGTATCACCACTTCTCTTTTCTTAGCCTTTAAAAATCAGTGCTGCATGAAAAGCTGCTTTCTTACAGTCCAAACATTTAGTGTAGTTCTTTCTTCTTCCCAAAATAAAGGATAAATCCTTTCATCTTTTCAGGCATTACCTTAATTTCTGCATCTGTCTCTCCAATAGAGTTTAATGTTTGCAACTCCACTTCCAACCAAGTCTCTCCTTAATTAGTTTCCTAGGCAACCATTATCAAGACAACTCTGTTGAGTCACCTGCAGGGAGAGAAAGGAAACATAATATCAAAAATCATAGAAATGTAGGTCTGGAAGGAACCTCAAGAGATCATCTAGTCAGTCCCCTGTGCTGAGGCAGGATACCTAGACCATCCCTGACAGGTCTTTGTCTAAGCCTATTTTTAAAAATCTCCAGTGATGGGGATCTCTCAACATCCCTTGGAAGCTTCTTCCTTTGCTTAACTATCCTTATAGTTCAAAAGTTTTTCCTAATATCTAATCTAAGTTAACTCTCCCTTGCTGCAGATTAAACTGGCTGCTTTTTATTCTGCCTTCAGTGGACATGGAGAACAATCAATCACCATTCTTTTATAAACTCTTAAAGTTTTGCTCCCAGAACTGAACACAGTCCTCCAGCTGAGTGCCAAGTAGAGTGGGACAATTACATAATTATCTTACATAAGACACTCTTGTTAATACACCCCAGCCATATTAGAATAGGAATAGTATAATGCTCTTGTGCAAATGGACAATACATATAACCAATGACAGCATAATAGTGCTGGTATGCTTGTGATCTCATTTATGAGTGGGGAGACCCTAACTCAATCAGCAGAAAGCTGCACAAGAACTTAACGTCTCTCCTCAGCGCTGACCAAGCCTAGACTAATTGTATTACTGCTGTACAGAGTATCAGAGAGGGTGGGAACAGGCACCTACAGTGCTGTTCAAAGTCCCACCTACATCCTGATGTTCCTGTGTCAGTTCCCTGGAACATTATAACAGCACAGTGTAAATCGTAAGGCCTTCAAGGAGGTCTTTCAGTTGACTTCAAAGGGCTTTGGATCAGGCTCCAAAGTAGTTAAGTACCATCCCATTGCAAACCAATCATCCTTAGTCTATCTAAATTTATCTCTTTTGAGCGTGAGTCTCTTCTCACTTGCCGCAGTTTTACACCAGTGGAATCCATTAGCTTCATTGGCGTGGCTCCTTTTTTATACTGGTTTAACCCTTTATGTCCTCACCTAAATGTTCCCCCATTCATGCAAGGTCTAGGGACAAGACTATGTAACTAGTTGATTGCTTAACAAATTTTGAGAACGAAAATGACACAACAATTTAAAAGGAAACTATATACTACCTGAGGAAAAATAGGCCCATATTGTCACATGCATGACCCACTTTGTCAGGGTTTGTAACCATGTTTAAATATTTGCTGTTGGAATTTGGTTCTGCGAAAATATAATAACGAACAAAAATATTAACAATATACAATACAGGATCCCTTAAAAATACCCAGCATTCCTTATCTCCTGGGAAATCACAAGTAAAGTTAAAGTTGTTAAAGAAAAACATGGCTGTAACTGTTACCTCATACTAGTAAAAATGGCTACACTGCAGTATAGAAGTCTAACAAAACTGGATTAAATCTTCATAATTTTTCCTGGTTCAGGTTTTATGCACAATGGAACCTAGTTATACAGAGAACTCAGATACTGCAGAGCTTTGTTTATAGTGAAGCACAATGAATCTCTCAACTGTGTCAATGCATTGAAATGAGCAAATTGCATTTAATTCCAGTTGTTAATCTCTATAGTAAAGTTCTATGAAAAACCCTGGCTTTCCTCTCAGAGGTTGCAATATATTTTTTTTAATTTCATAAGATCTAAAAAAAAAAAAGTAAACGTTAAAAGGAAGAAAGGATGGCTGTGGCTCAGTACTTTTCAGTCTGCTTGAAGGCAATTCTCTGCAGTACAAACTCCTTTAAAAAAGATTCTTATGTGAGCATTGGGACAAAATTACTGCGACACTTCTGGGTTATATCCAAATAATAGTCTGGAGTAAGGCTGACATGGTTTCTGAATGCAGCAATGCTTTATATAAGCAGAGTTCTGTGTTTTCAAGGACTCCAGTTCAAATCTTTGAGCCACTGCTATGATTACAGTGATTGCTGTGAAATACTGATGGAATGCAAAAGTATTTTAGAGTTAATCTCCCAACAATAGGAATATAGCATGCAATGAAGAGGGGAAATAAATTAGATGTACATTTTATCTCTCTCCTTAAAAGATTTTGTGTGTATGTGCATGCACTAGGAACATTTCCCTGTACAGACAATTGACTTTAAACATATGACTTAAACATTTTGGATAAACTTCTCATCAAACGTACAGCAATGTAAAACAGCTGGAATCTTTTGGAAATTTTCAAAATGGAGTTATTTTAAATCTATTAGAGTTCTGCAGAGAAGGCTTTAAAGGGTCTGAATAGTACCAAAACCAACTGAAGATTGGCTTCCTCCTTGAAGTAGTCCATGTTTGAGAATGATTTCTGTTAATGATCATATTTAATTAAGTGATTTGTCCATCCTTTAAATAGAAAACTGAAATTTTAGTGAAGTTACACCAGTGTCAGAGTGAGGCAAGTGGGGGGAGAATTAGATCCCTTAAGCTTTGAATATATTGCAGCACATGGGAACTGGGCTTAAAGTAGCCAAGACTGCAGTACTCACTGTTACCAAGAATGGGCAGTGGTCCTTCTCTTTGAACCATGCATGACAATGTCTTTGTGTAGCACAATAGCCAGGGTTCGTACAGTCCACTTCCTCTTTAATAGAATATTGTCTTGTGTGGGGTTAAAGATAAGTACCTGAATTGTGGTTTTGTTTTCAGGGATTCTCTGGGGTTTGCAATGCATATTACCATCTCACCATACTTTTTGATTAATCAGTTCCACAAAGTATCAAAACTTCAGGGGGAGACTGGAAAGTAGTGGCATGATTTAGTTCCATGAGACTTCTCCTGCACAAAGTCTAATAGGGCTAAATTCCACCCTCTGTTCTACAGATATAAAGGTAAACTTCTAAATTGTCCATATCTAAGTCTTTCAATCTCTCTTTGAAGGCCATGCCCGATTACTCTCAGGCCAGATTCTGCCCTTGTCCATATCAAAGCACCTCACAAACTTTAATGTATTCATACTCCCAACACCCTGTGAAGTACGATAGTACTATTATCCCCATTTTACAGATGGGGAACTGAGGCACAGAGAAACAAAGTGACTTGCCAGTGGTCACATAGGAAGCCTGTGGCTGAGCTGGGAATTCAGTCCTCTGAGTCTCAGGCTAACACCCTTAACCAATGGACCATCCACTCATCTCTAGGCCAATAAAGGTTGTAACCTTGAGAAAAAAAAAGGGTAGCTGAGCAGGAGAGCTAGTGAGCAAGGGAGGCAGCATCAAAGAACAAACGTCCTCTGCAAAGCTGTAGTGTTCCGTCAGCCTTCAAAATGAAGAATAAAACAGTTATGGCGAACAAGGTAAATAATGTAGGGCTGATTGAAATTTGCTCCCAACCCTATTCTGGGCTGTGCTTTTCTGAAGGCTCGAGCCTTGCATGAAATTTTAAGTTTGAGTTTTGAGACTGCGAGGTTACAGAGGACTGAGAACACATGAGAATCTCTGGGAAAATTTTAAAAGGGAGTGGATTTTAATCTATTAGAATTCTCCAAAGAAGGATCTAATCAACATAGGCAGCACCTAGGAAATTAAAGCGTGTCCTCCTTCCTGAAATAGTCCATGTTTGAGAATAACTGCTGTGAATGAGCGTGTTTAATTAAGGGATTTACTCCCTAGTTGAAGTGGAAAATGCAATGTAAGCATAACTGTAGAGTTGCCAGCGCACCTCCATAATACAATTGGCATTTAATTTAATTCATTATTCTCTCTTGTAAAGTTAAAGAGGAATTCGCCATTTAAAAAAAAAAGACAGTAAAACACACATACAGTAGCTACTGTACACCTGCTCCTGTCTTTAGTGGAACCCCCCATGGGAGTAAGGTTCTACTCTTAGGAATCTCTTTATAGGATAAGGGACAAAGATGTCTCCCCAACAAGTACTATGTGCCTACCCTTTTGTTTATCCTTTCTATTTCCTAGTTAGGCTTTGTCATAATTTGTAACAGTAACTTCTGCTTCTGATCTTGGTTTGAGTGGAATGGCTTTGAGTGCTGAAGAGTAGTTGCTGTTTTTGATTGATTTTGGCGTCAAGGTGTTTGTTCAGAAGGACGTGGCCTGTGGAGATGGATGCAGTGCTGAGAGGTACAACTCTTATTATTTTCTGTTCTCATTTGTCTAGACAAAGAAAGGTCTTGATTTAAAGGAGAGGTGGTTTAATGAATTTTGTTTGGCTTGAAGAGTAAACTATTGTGATTATGAATGTCAGTTACTATGGGTTGTAAATCTTTCCATCTCAATGTCCTCAAGGTCCTGAGGCGTTTGAGATAGCACGTGTCCTTTAACAATAAGAATGCAGCCAGCTTGGGTAAATAGGTTATACAGTTAACTCCCAAAAAGAAGGAAGTGGAACATAAACAGGTTTGGGGAGACTGTTTTAGAGCACAATAAATTGCTTACACACGTCAAATTGTAAGAAAATGGGGAAGAATATTGTGCCCTCAAAACCTATGTGTTGGATGGTGATTTTTTTTCTAAAAAGCACCAAGTATAAATACATATCCAGATAGTAAATGCACCTTCCATTGCATGGCCTTCAATCAGGAAACACTGACTTGTTTACAGAGAGAGGAACTATTAGAAGGAAAGAATGGAGTGGGGGAAGCAATAGTGCTTTCATATGTTCCTAGTGCTGACCTAAGACCATAATGCATAACCATCACCTAACTGGGAGATGAAAGATTTTTATTCATGCCGCAAAAGTGTGTCTTTTATAGGCAAATGCTAAAATTGCCAATTCAGTAAGGGACAAATTCTGCCCCGTTGATGTGAACGTGTGTGTGTGTGTATCTATATAGATATCTATATAGATATATATACAGGGCTGGCTCCAGGGTTTTTGCCGCCCCAAGCAATGTTAAAAAAAAAGCTGCAATCGCGATCGGCGACAGCTCCACTGCGCCGCTTTCTTCTTCAGTGGCAGGTCCTTTCCTCCGAGGGACCGAGGGACCTGCCGCCGAATTACTGACGAAGAGCCTGACTTGCTGCCCCTTCCCCTTGGCCGCCCCAAGCACCTGCTTGCTGAGCTGGTGCCTGGAGCCCACCCTGTGTGTATATATATACATATATATATACATACATATATACATACATATATATATATACATATATACATACATATATATATACCATCACAGTAGAAGACACCATCACAGTAGAAGACATCCAGCAGCGGGTCAA